>NC_135233.1:623079174-623379174 GCF_051348905.1 Ranitomeya variabilis | reverse complement strand
GTAGGATGTTGCCTCGGTCTTACAGCACGACCCCTACTGGTATTTCTCCTTTTGCGTGATCTCGTTTCTCACTCAGCACAATCTATCTCTCTTCTAGTCCTTCCTTGGGCACCGCCGCTATCCTGAGCAGGCACGGTCCCGTTACGTTCGTTCAAGTTGCCAAGCCTCTGTCAGGATCCCACCCCTGACAGAGACCCTACTGTATCTTCCCCCACAACACCCTCTGCCACAAGGTGTTGCCTGGTTCCAACCCAGTCAGCTTTCTGATCTAACTTCCTGCCTGACCCCCAGTTTACCCACTATGGTGGGGAGTGGCCTAGTGAATAGAACCCTTAGCTCCCCCCGGAGGCCCGACTGTGAAATGTATTGGTGTCTGTGATACCTGATCAGATGAACTCCTTCAGTGCCATCAGACACACCATAGCTCCCCTTAGTGGCGGAGCCACAGTACTGCAACGACCAGGACTCTGGGGCGCTGCACTCCCCCCTGGTTAAACACAGTACTCCGGGACTGGGAAGAAAACAACAATACAAGTTAGCAAAAAGACATACAGTTTTGTTGAGTGTAATAACAATAAGCATATTTAAACAGGCTTCCCTTTATGGGAGGTAAGGACACTTGAACGTTACAAACGCGGTTAAATATCATAGCAACATGCTACAAATAACTTTTCTTACCCAACCGGGTATTCTACTAAGTGCAAAATTGTTGAACAATAATTTAACATTGCCTTTAAGGACATACACTCTAAATCCACTAAAGACCTTCCTATAATCACATTATAAGGTAATTTAACTTTTTCATTCTCCTTCTTTAAATCTGCAGGACCGCCTGTCCTAACGGCGCCAGACCTACTGCCTCTCCTTTCTTACAGGACCGCTCCTTTCAGCCCGAGCCTTCTGTCTTTTCAGCTACTATACACAGTATAGAACATAACATACTTTCAGTTTAAGAGCACTGAGCCATCTCTGTATGGCTCCTATGAGGACTCAGGGTTTACCTTCTATCCTAATTATCTATCAACGTAATCAACCATTTTCTTTATACAACATCAAACCTTCTCATTATTTTTCTCACTAACATGCATGCTGGACACCACGTCTACCCCTACGGGCCCACTGCATCCTTCTACTATCTTTCACTTTTCCTTTTTAGAGAACATCATCAGCATTTCTTCACAATTAACTAGTTGAACACATATAACTTACTCATGTAAACATTATCATCATTTTCTTTCGTCAAACATTATTGCTACCTATCTTAAAGCAATATCATAGTTTAAGTGCGACAAATGAACATCCCCTTTAAGAGGGGACTAAGTCTCTATGAGGTAGCACGCCTTCTCAGGCTACCAGTCCGTACTCAACAAAGGTTCCAGTGTGGTATCTTCACAAAGAGTCCTTCTTTAAGTAAAACCAGTAGGGAGCACCTTTAATAAGGTGCAAACTATGTACAAGAAGTTCGGATCATGCACTGTTCATGATTTCAGCAGTTCTGGAAACTTTGTGCAAAAACTTGGAAAAATCAAACAAAAACAAAACAATAGGGATCCCGGGTCAACAGAAGGATCCCCTTGAGAGTTAACCCTGGACGGGTTTTAGCAGCATCAGAAATCAACACACCAACAGTTAAGAATTATGTACATATTTAAAGCAGTCATGCTTACTCGTTCTTCGGGGAAGAAGGTGGTTTCCTCCCGGGCCTCACCAGACCAACGGGTCGTCCTGCTGGTTCAAGGATCGGGTCCCGCCCCAACAACGACAGGATCCCTCGCCAGGATGTTCTTTTCACCGAGGCTCCGGCGCGCCCCCAAGGTACATGGTGGGTCCGGGTCCCCCGCTGCTCCGCAGGATCAGGTTCCGTTGTCTTTTCGGCGGGAGGTTTATCTTTGGGGGTTGCAGCGGCGGCCTGGAGCGCGACGCACCGCTGGACGCCCCGCGCCATCCAGCCAGCTTCGCCGGTTGCTCTCCTCCACCTGGTGTAAGTTACGGCATCACCTGGCTCCAGGTAGCGATCGAACCTTCCACTGCAAGGTTCCACCTCCTCTCGGTCCACGTGGACTTGTAGCGGCTCCCCGATCTCCTGGATAACCCCTCTCCCATATCGGGGGTTAAAGGAGACCACTACACCCCAGTGGGACGAGGGGATCTCCGTAACGCTGGTCAGATCAATCTGAGCTGCAGGCTGGGGCCGGCTCCGCCACGCCGTCATCAGGTGCCGCAGGTGTTCGGCCTCCGGCAGGATCCTCATGCCCTGTGTTTGCAGCGTATCTTCAGCCGCGGCCGGGTTGGGAGGAGTCGGGGACACTGGAGACAGACGGATCTCCGTGGGCTGGCCCAGCCGAGCGAGAACGCGGGCATCAGCCTCTAAGCGGCGTGCTATTTGTCGGGCCTCGGCCGCGGCCATACACTCCTCCGACGGCGGCCGGGGAGGTCGGCCCATCGTTGGCTCTGCAAGGGTCAGCTCCCGCAGTGACGGCGTACCCTGGGCCACATCGGGCTGTCCAGCCTCTCTCCGAGTCCGATCATTCCCATGCGGTGCTTCCGGCGTCGCCATCTTTATCTCCTCTCCAATGTCTTCTTCCCGCGGTCTCTTTCGTGGGCGGCCCCGTCTCCATGGTCTCCACCCTCCAAACAGGATCAGGAGGCGGACCTCGGCTGTTGACGGACACGTCCGCAGGACACAGAAATATTTAGACTGGGCAGCCATTGCCGTTCACGCTCTCCAGCTTGCCCACGCCTACTCCACGTGCAGCGCCCCAGAGTCCTGGTCGTTGCAGTACTGTGGCTCCGCCACTATGGGGAGCTATGGTGCGTCCGATGGCACTGAAGGAGTTCATCTGATCAGGTATCACAGACACCAATACATTTCACAGCCGGGCCTCCAGGGGGAGCTAAGGGTTCTATTCATTAGGCCACTCCCCACCATAGTGGGTAAACTGGGGGTCAGGCAGGAAGTTAGATCAGAAAGCTGACTGGATTGGACGAAGCAACACCTAGTGGCAGAGGGTGTTGTGGAGGAAGAGACAGTAGGGTCTCTGTCAGGGGTGGGATCCTGACAGAGGCTTGGCATTGAAAAGAACGTAACGGGTCCGCGCCAGCTCCGGGAAGCGGCGGGACCCAAGAAAGGACTAGAAGCGAGATAGATTGTGCTGAGTGAGAAACGAGATCAAGCAATAGGAGAATACCAGTAGGGGTCGTGCTGTAAGACCGGAGCAACATCCTACTGAGGCGCACAACCGGCGGCCGGAACGCCGAGGGAGTATTTCATTAGACAGCTTCAAGCAATACTCTAAACAGCGGCAGGACAGTCAGTCTCAGGCGGGCTGTCTCACCTAAATCACCTATGAAGTCTTGGGAGGCAATTGCGGGAGAGGGGCGTCTCTAGGGTCCCGGAAGAACTCCAGGCCTACCCGACAAACGGGTGCCGTTCTAACTGTAACATCAGGAAGGGACGGAAGATTAGCAGAAGATCAGTTAATCGAGTTGTGAGGGAACACGAGAAACAGACACAACGGTTGTGGGGTACTTTCCGTAAGCATAGCAGGGAAGGACTACAACACATAGCGCTAAGAAGGAAGGCACCGATTTCCACCTGTGAAGTGAACTCTGGAGGTGCCATTGGACCGGCCGGACTTGCGCAGCCTGGTGAGCCGTATTCTGGATTGAGGACCCAGAGATCTTCAGTAAAGAGGTAAAGAGACTGCAACCTGGTGTCCTCATTATTTATCGCGACCTGCACCACCAACATCCACACCTATCATTCACTGTGCGCCCCACGGCAGGGTCACGGGCCAGGGCCTAGCCGCCGTGACAACCCCAGAAGCAGAGACCCAGAGGCCCGGTACCGGGTACCCCTCGGCCCTGCGGCAGTGGGGGCGCTACAACTTGGCGTCACGAACAGGATCTACTTAAGCCTGAAGAATCGGGTCATGTGTGCCTTGGAACTGTAATTTGTTGTGCTTGGACTGTACTTTATTGAGAGACTGTGTACTGCCATTGACCAAGAGAAGTTCCCGCCAAAAGCCGCCGCCATTGCTATGCCAGAGAAGAAGGAGGGCGTGCCATGGGAGGAGACTATCAGAGTGGCGCGAGAAATGGCTACCGCCCCCTGTGTTTCTGGCTGCAAAGCGATGACCTGCCTCGGAGTACAAGACCACCCCCTGATTTGCAACGGCGGGAAGCAGGAGATGGAGAAGCCCGGCCCAGGAGAAATGGCGGAGTCAGGTGCATGCACTGCCACCGACTATCAGGCAGCGATGACGAGCAGCAAGTACCTGAACGAGGAAGAAGCGATTCCGGCTTGCCCTCCTTCACCAGAGGCGGACCTATGTCCACTGCAGCGGAAAGATCCGAATTCTTTGGAACCGGCCGCGGAGCTGAGCTTACCCATCCCGTCCTCGGAGCCAGCGGAGGAGGAACCATGGTGGGCGGAGCCGCACCCGGGGACCCCATTGGAGGAGCCGCGGTCCGGGCTGCGGCCGACTCCAGCGTTCTCGTCAATGGACCGGATCGACATCGGTGGAACCACATCAGGCGCAGGTATGGGAGACGCCCCTGCTCCCCTGCTCGATCCCGCTCCCGCGACCGGTCCTCACCCCAGTAAAAGCCGCCTACTATCGGCAGAGCTAGTGGTGTTACCCCCCGATGCAATGGGGAAGCTGGTGCCACCGCTGCCGACTAGGATGGGGGAACCCGTAGACGTAGGCCCAGATGGGGTGACCCTCCAGTGGGACACCCCCTGGGTTGGGCCAGATGGGGTTCGGGAAGAAGGATTCACCCTTGCTGTGCTTACCTGGGAGCAATACAAACAATGCCTGATCCTACATTGGAAAAGGCAGAAAGAGGCAGAGCTGACTGCCCCACCGAGGGTACGACAACCACCGCCTGCATGTGATGACCGGGACATGGTGAGGCGGGGCACTGTATTGGCCTTCCACCCGAAGAGAGGATGGGGCTCCATACAGGAACCGGGACTGCCAACCGACGTCTTCGTTGCCAGTTGCAACGTGAGGGCCCCCTGCTGTGGCCGAAGGGGTGATCCGCTACAAAGGGGAGATCCGGTGACTTACACCCGTCATCGGAATGCATATGGGTGGTATGCCCGGGACGTGCGCCGTTGTGAGCTTGGGGGAGCGTCGTCTGGTACTTCCACCATGATGGAACCAGACGTAACGGATCTTACCAACATTGCCGCCGTACGTCTCATTGCAGCGACTGAGCTGGCGGCTAGAGTCCGCCTTCGGGTCCAGACATCGGGTGGTCTGACTGCACCAGGGAAATCCATTGGTGATACTGGTGCGGCATCAGCTGCTGACCTAGGATCACAGTCTGCACAGTCAGAAGGTACCCACTTTCGGCTGATGTCTTGTGATTTACTATGAAGATAAACCTCGATACCATGAGTATGTATATAGTTACTGTTTACTGTTGCTGCTAAACCCGTTCAGGGTTAATTCCTTATGGATGCCTTTGTTGACCCGGGATCCTTGTTGTTTTGTTTATTTTTTCTAAGTTTTTGCACAAGTCTTAAAAACTGCCGCAATCATGAACAGTGCATGATACAAACTTCTTGTACATAGTTCACACCTTCTTAAGGGTGTTTCCTACTGGTTTTACTTAGAAAGAGACTCTTTGCGAAGATACCGCACCGGAGCCTTTGCTGAGTATGGACTGGTAGCTAGAGAACAAATGCTACCTCCTGAAGACTTGGTCCCTTCTTAAAGGGGACATCCACGTGTATATTTGAAGAATCGTATTGCTTTAAGATTGATGGATAGCAATAATGTCTTGATGAGCGAAAGTGATGATAATTCTTACATGTAAAAGTTATTTGTATTTGATTGGTTAAATGTAGAGAAATGCAGATGATGTTTCCAGAAAGAAAATAGTAATGAAGATTGATGTTATAAGGGGATAGTTGAGAATGTTGATAAGAAACTAGGAATAGAAGGTAAACCCTGAGTCCTCCATAGTAAGTTAGTTATTGTAAAGAAAGAGTTAATAATGTGTTACAGAAGACAGAAAGTGAACCCGTAGGGGTTGGGTAGTGAGTCCTCCTAGGAGCCATACGTAGACGGCTCAGTGCTTCTAAAACTGAAAGTAATGTTATGATCTATACTGTGTATAGAAGTTGAAAAGGCAGTAGGCCCTGGCTGAACGGGGCGGTCCTGTAACAGAAAGGAGAGGCAGTAGGTCTGGTGCCGATAGGACAGGCGGTCCTGCAGATTCAAAGAAGGAGAATGAAAAAAGTTAATTTACCTTATAATGTGATTATAGGAAGGTCTTTGGTGGATACAGAGTGTATGTCCTTAAAGGCAATGTTAAAGTATTGTTCAGCAATTTTTGCACTTAGTAGAATACCCGGTTGGGTAGCAGGAGTTATTTATAGCCTGTAATTTATAATGTTTAATGTTTAACCATGTTTTGTAACGTTCAAGTATTCTCACCTCCCATAAAGGGAAGCTTGTTCAAGTATACGTATTGTTATTTGCACTCAACAAAAATTGTATGTCTTTTTGCTAAACTTGTATTGTTGTTTTCTTCTCAGTCCCGGAGTACTGTGTTTAACCAGGGGGGAGTGCAGCGCCCCAGAGTCCTGGTCGTTGCAGTACTGTGGCTCCGCCACTATGGGGAGCTATGGTGCGTCCGATGGCACTGAAGGAGTTCATCTGATCAGGTATCACAGACACCAATACATTTCACAGCCGGGCCTCCAGGGGGAGCTAAGGGTTCTATTCATTAGGCCACTCCCCACCATAGTGGGTAAACTGGGGGTCAGGCAGGAAGTTAGATCAGAAAGCTGACTGGATTGGACGAAGCAACACCTAGTGGCAGAGGGTGTTGTGGAGGAAGAGACAGTAGGGTCTCTGTCAGGGGTGGGATCCTGACAGAGGCTTGGCATTGAAAAGAACGTAACGGGTCCGCGCCAGCTCCGGGAAGCGGCGGGACCCAAGAAAGGACTAGAAGCGAGATAGATTGTGCTGAGTGAGAAACGAGATCAAGCAATAGGAGAATACCAGTAGGGGTCGTGCTGTAAGACCGGAGCAACATCCTACTGAGGCGCACAACCGGCGGCCGGAACGCCGAGGGAGTATTTCATTAGACAGCTTCAAGCAATACTCTAAACAGCGGCAGGACAGTCAGTCTCAGGCGGGCTGTCTCACCTAAATCACCTATGAAGTCTTGGGAGGCAATTGCGGGAGAGGGGCGTCTCTAGGGTCCCGGAAGAACTCCAGGCCTACCCGACAAACGGGTGCCGTTCTAACTGTAACATCAGGAAGGGACGGAAGATTAGCAGAAGATCAGTTAATCGAGTTGTGAGGGAACACGAGAAACAGACACAACGGTTGTGGGGTACTTTCCGTAAGCATAGCAGGGAAGGACTACAACACATAGCGCTAAGAAGGAAGGCACCGATTTCCACCTGTGAAGTGAACTCTGGAGGTGCCATTGGACCGGCCGGACTTGCGCAGCCTGGTGAGCCGTATTCTGGATTGAGGACCCAGAGATCTTCAGTAAAGAGGTAAAGAGACTGCAACCTGGTGTCCTCATTATTTATCGCAACCTGCACCACCAACATCCACACCTATCATTCACTGTGCGCCCCACGGCAGGGTCACGGGCCGGGGCCTAGCCGCCGTGACAACCCCAGAAGCAGAGACCCAGAGGCCCGGTACCGGGTACCCCTCGGCCCTGCGGCAGTGGGGGCGCTACACACGCCCCTCCTCTTCTCCTGCGCTCTCCTCAGCGCTGCAATGGCGGCGGATTTTGGCGGTAAATGGCGCAGCACACAGTCTCTCAATAAAGTACAGTAAATCACAGTTCCAAGGCACACATGATCTGATTCTTCAGGCTTAAGTACATCCTGTTCGTGACGCCAAGTTTGTAGCGCCCCCACTGCCGCAGGGCCGAGGGGTACCCGGTGCCGGGCCTCTGAGTCTCTGCTCCGGGGTTGTCACGGTGGCTAGGCCCGGTCCGTGCCCCTGCCGAGGGGCGCACAGTGTAATAGGTATAACAGATGATGGTGATGAGGCTGTAGTGGTGCAGTGCAGTAAATAACGAGGACACCAGGTTGCAGTCTCTTTACCTCTTTACTGAAGATCTCTGGGTCCTCAGTCCAGAATACGGTTCACCAGGCTGCGCAAGTCCGGCCGGTCCAATGGCACCTCCAGAGTTCTCTTCACAGGTGGAAATCGGTGCCTTCCTTCTAGCGCTATGTGTTGTGGTCCTTCCCTGCTGTGCTTACGGAAAGTCCCCACAACTGTTGTGTCTGTTTCTTAAGTTCCCTCACAACTCAATTAGATGATGTTCTGCTAATCCTCCGTCCCTCCCTGGTGTTCTGGTTGGGACGGCACCCGTTTGACGGGTAGGCTCGGAGCTCTTCCGGGACCCTAGAGTCGGCCCTCTCCACAAGTTGCCCCCCAAGACTGCATAGGTGATTTAAGTTAGACAGCCCGCCTTAGACTGACTGTCCTGCCGCTGTTTGAAGTATTGCTTGAAGCTGAATGTTATGATACTCCCTCGGCGTTCCGGCCACCGGTAGTGCGCCTCAGTAGGATGTTGCCTCGGTCTTACAGCACGACCCCTACTGGTATTTCTCCTTTTGCGTGATCTCGTTTCTCACTCAGCACAATCTATCTCTCTTCTAGTCCTTCCTTGGGCACCGCCGCTATCCTGAGCAGGCACGGTCCCGTTACGTTCGTTCAAGTTGCCAAGCCTCTGTCAGGATCCCACCCCTGACAGAGACCCTACTGTATCTTCCCCCACAACACCCTCTGCCACAAGGTGTTGCCTGGTTCCAACCCAGTCAGCTTTCTGATCTAACTTCCTGCCTGAACCCCAGTTTACCCACTATGGTGGGGAGTGGCCTAGTGAATAGAACCCTTAGCTCCCCCCGGAGGCCCGACTGTGAAATGTATTGGTGTCTGTGATACCTGATCAGATGAACTCCTTCAGTGCCATCAGACACACCATAGCTCCCCTTAGTGGCGGAGCCACAGTACTGCAACGACCAGGACTCTGGGGCGCTGCAGAAACTGTTTGCAAGTATGTCTAAGTAAGCACTGAGCTGAACCTTGTAGAAACGGTGCACTCCTCGCAAGGATTCCAATTCTTTAGTACAGGGAATAATTGCTTAAACCATGCACTAATGCTCTAATAGAAATAATTCTACCCCACCGCTCTGCCACCAATTGTCACGGATCCCTCCCCATGCTGCTGCTAATTCGTCACGTATCCGCTCTCAGCAAGTGACTTGGGGTTGCGCCTGCAGGGGTTGATCTATCTCCCCACTCTCAGTCCAGCATTCTACCTCTGTCCTATGCTGTGATGGGAGCATAAATCACACACCGACCCAGGCCACACACCTGCTCATACACGCTCATACCACTCACTGAATACACAGGCGATGAGTCACGGAAATGTTACTAATACTGTCTACCACTCATAAGGCTCACACACCTTAGGCTATGGATTCTTTAGAACATACAAGGTTCAACTGTTAAAGTTTATGCTTTAATACAAAAAGTACAGTGCTTACAGTAAATAAAAATATACAAAAATATGGTAATAAAAAGACATACAGGTATGCAAAACAGTATAAAATAAACAGGAGAAAACTTACAGAAATAGCTAACTTGCAGTCTGCTTCTGCTCCCTAGGATGAATATAGACTAGATCACATCACCTTGCCAGGCTGCCCTCACATGTGAAAAATTTTGAATGTATACAAGCCAAATTTATAGTCACCCTGGAGTTCAGATTTCTAGACCAGCCCCTCAAGTTGATATTCTAATTGCTTGTTTTTGATTGGACCATGGCCGTGCCCCCAATGAATATATTATTTTCTCTGAGATTCTTTGTGTAAAGCTTCCCACAGATAGATAGTGTCAGGCTGTAATTGACATCTCTCTTCAAAGAGCTAGGAGGTGTCAAATGTTTCCTTTCTTCTTGGTTCCCAGCACGACCCCCCTGGTGAGATTGGAGACAGAACTCTGCTGTCTCAGGAAAATACATATTAACCCCTTCCCGACCTGTGAAACCACGTAGGCGTCATGAAAGTCGGTGCCAATCCGACCTGTGATGCCTATGTGGTGTCATGGAGGAATCGCGTCCCTGCAGATCGGGTGAAAGGGTAAACTCCAATTTCACCCGATCTGCAGGGACAAGGGGAGTGGTACTTTAGCCCAGGCGTGTGGCTTTGCCCCCACGTGGCTATGATCGCTCTGATAGGCTGTTGAAAGTGCAACAGCTAATCAGAGCAATTTGTAATATTTCACCTATGAAAAGTCGTGAAATATTACAATCCAGCCATGGCCGATGCTGCAATACCATGGCTGGAAACCCTGATCTGCCGCCCGCCACCGCCACCGATCTCCTCCCCAGTCCTCCATTCTGTGGTCCGCTCCCCTCCGTCCGCCTGTCCACTCCCCCATCATCCTGTCCGCCACCCCGTGCTCCGATCCCCCCCTCATACCTACCGAGCCTCCCGATGTCTGTCCGTCTGTTCCATGGGCGCCGCCATCTTCCAAAATGGTGGGCGCATGCACAGTGCGCCCGCCGAATCTGCCGGCCGGCAGATTCGTTCCATGTACATTTTGATCACTGTGATAGGTTTTATCACAGTGATCAAAATAAAAAAAATAGTAAATTAACCCCCCCTTTATCACCACCATAGGTAGGGACAATAAAATAATAAAGAAAGTATATTTACTTTTATTTTTCCACTAGGGTTAGGGTTAGAACTAGGGTTAGGGTTAGAACTAGGGTTAGGGCTAGGGTTAGGGCTAGGGTTAGAATTAGGGTTAGGGTAAGGCTATGTGCACACGTATTCTGGTCCTCTGCGGATTTTTCTGCAGCGGATTTGATAAATCCACAGTGCAAAACCGCTGCGGATTTATCGCGGATTTACCGCAGTTTTCTGCGGTTTTTCTGCGCATTTCACTGCGGTTTTACATCTGCGGTTTTCTATAGGAGCAACTGTAAAACCGCTGCGGAATCCGCAGAAAGAAGTGACATGCTGCGGAATGTAAACTGCTGCGTTTCCACGCAGTTTTTTCCGCAGCATGTGCACAGCGTTTTTTGTTTCCCATAGGTTTACATTGAACTGTAAACTCATGGGAAAGTGGTGCGGACCTGCAGCTGCGGAAACGCTGCGGATCCACAGCGTTTTCTGCAGCATGTGCACATAACCTTAGAATTAGGCTATGTGCGTGCACACGGTGCGGATTTGGCTGCGGATCCGCAGCAGATTGGCCACTGCGGATTCGTAGCAGTTTTCCATCAGGTTTACAGTACCACATAAACCTATGGAAAACCAAATCCGCTGTGCCCATGGTGCGGAAAATACCTCACGGAAACGCTGCGTTGTATTTTCCGCAGCATGTCAATTCTTTTGTGCTGATTCCGCAGCGTTTTACACCTGTTCCTCAATAGGAATCCGCACACAGTGCCTTTTACCTGCGGATTTTTCAAAAATGGTGCGGAAAAATCTCACACGAATCCGCAACGTGGGCACATAGCCTTAGGGTTAGGGTTGGAATTAGAGTTAGGGTTGGAAATAGGGTTAAGATTAGGCTTGTGGTTAGGGTTATGGTTAGGGGTGTGTTGGGGTTACAGTTGTGGTTAGGGTTGGGATTAGGGTTAGGGGTGTGTTGGGGTTAGGGTTGTGGTTAGGGGTGTGTTGGAGTTGGGGTTGTGATTAGGGTTATGGCTAGAGTTGGGATTAGGGTTAGGGGTGTGTTGGGGTTAGTGCTGGAGTTAGAATTGAGGGGTTTCCACTATTTAGGCACATCAGGGGACTCCAAACGCAACATGGCGCCACCATTGATTCCAGCAAGTCAAATGGTGCTTCCTCCCTTCCGAGCTCCGACGTGCACCCAAACAGTGGTTTACTCCCACATATAGGGTAACAGCATACTCAGGACAAACAGGGCAACAACTATTGGGGTCCAATTTCTCCTGCTACCCTTGCAAAAATAAAAAATTGCTTGCTAAAACATCATTTTTGAGGAAACAAAAGTTATTTTTTATTTTCACGGCTCTGCGTTATAAACATCTGTGAAGCACTTGGGTGGGTTCAAAGTGCTCACCACATATCTAGATAAGTTCCTTGGGGGGTCTACTTTCCAAAATGGGGTCACTTGTGGGGGGTTTCTACTGTTTAGGCACATCAGGGGCTCTGCAAACGTAACATGATGCCCGCAGACCATTCCATCAAAGTCTGCTTTCCAAAATGTCACTACTTCCCTTCCGAGCCCCGACGTGTGCCGTAACAGTGGTTCCCCCCCATATATGGGGTATAAGCGTACTCAGGACAAACTGGACAACAACTTTTGGTGTCCAATTTCTCCTGTTACTCTTGTGAAAAAAAAAAATTTGAGGGCTAAAAAATAATTTTTGAGGAAATAAAAATTTTTTATTTTCACGGCTCTGCGTTATAAACTTCTGTGAAGCACTTGGGGGTTTAAAGTGGTCACCGCACATCTAGATTAGTTCCACGGGAGGTCTAGTTTCCAAAATGGGGTCACATGTGGGGGAGCTCCAATGTTTAGGCACACAGGGGCTCTCCAAACGCAACATGGTGTCCGCTAACGATTGGAGCTAATTTTTCATTCAAAAAGTCAAATGGCGCTCCTTCCATTCCGATCCTTGCCGTGTGCCCAAACAGTGGTTTACCCCCACATGTGAGGTATCAGTGTACTCAGGAGAAATTGCCCAATAAATGTTAGGATCCATTTTATCCTGTTGCTCATGTGGAAATTAACAAATTGAGGCTAAAAGAAATTTTTTGTGAAAAAAAAAAGTACTTTTTCATTTTTACGGATCAATTTGTGAAGCACCTGGGGGTTCAAAGTGCTCACTATGCATCTAGATAAGTTCCTTGGGGGGTCTAGTTTCCAAAATGGGGTCACATGTAGGGGAGCTCCAATGTTTAGGCACACAGGGGCTCTCCAAACGCGACATGGTGTCCGCTAAAGATTGGAGCTAATTTTTAATTCAAAAGTCAAATGGCGCTCCTTCCCTTCCGAGCCCTGCCGTGTGCACAAACAGTGGTTTGCGACCACATATGAGGCATCTGTGTACTTAGGAGAAATTGCCCAACACATTTTTTGATCCATTTTATCCTGTTGCCCATGTGGAAATGAACAAATTGAGGCTAAAAGAATTTTTTTGTGAAAAAAAAAGTACTTTTTAATTTTTATGGATCAATGTTTAGGCACACAGGGGCTCTCCAAACGCGACATGGTGTCCACTAAAGATTGGAGCGAATTTTTCATTGAAAAAGTCAAATGGCGCTCCTTCCCTTCCGAGCCCTGTCGTGCGCCCAAACAGTGGTTCCCCCCCACATATGGGGTATCGGCGAACTCAGGGCAAATTGTACAATAACTTTTGGGGTCCAGTTTCTCTTTTTACCCTTGGGAAAATAAAAAAATTGTTGCTAAAATATCATGTTTTTTACTAAAAAGTTAAATGTTCATTTTTTCCTTCCATGTTGCTTCTGCTGCTGTGAAGCACCTGAAGGGTTAATAAACTTCTTGAATGTGGTTTTGAGCACCTTGAGGAGTGCAGTTTTTAGAATGGTGTCACTTTTGGGTATTTTCAGCCATATAGACCCCTCAAACGGACTTCAAACGTGAGGTGGTCCCTAAAAAAAAAATGGTTTTGTAAATTTCGTTGTAAAAATTAGAAATCGCTGGTCAAATTTTAACCCTTATAACTTCCTAGCAAAATAAAAATTTGTTTCAAAAATTGTGCTGATGTAAAGTAGACATGTGGGTAATGTTATTTATTAACTATGTTGTGACACATAACACTCTCGTTTAACAGAATAAAAATTAAAAATTTGAAAATTGCAAACTTTTCAAAATTTTAGCCAAATTTTCATTTTTTTCACAAATAAACGCAAAAATTATCGACCTAAATTTACCACTAACGTGAAGCCCAATATGTCACAAAAAAACAGTCTCAGAATCACCAGGATCCGTTGAAGAGTTCCTGAGTTATTACCTCATAAAGGGACACTGGTCAGAATTGCAAAAAACGGCCAGGTCATTAAGGTCAAAATAGGCTGGGTCATGAAGGGGTTAACACCTGGGTGAGACCTGCAGCCTTCAGGACAGATGTTCAATTATTACTAGTCACACAATAAACCTATACATACAGTACAGACCAAAAGTTTGGACACAGCTTCTCATTTAAAGATTTTTCTGTATTTTCATGACTATGAAAGTTGTACATTCACACTGAAGGCATCAAAACTATGAATTAACACATGTGGAATTATATACTTAAAAAAGTGTGAAACAACTGAAATTATGTGTTATGTTCTAGGTTCTTCAAAGTAGCCACCTTTTGCTTTGATGACTGCTTTGCACACTCTTGGCATTCTCTTGATGAGCTTCAAGAGGTAGTCACCGGGAATGGTTTTCCCTTCACAGGTGTGCCCTGTCAGGTTTAATAAGTGGGATTTCTAGCCTTATAAATGGGGTTGGGACTATCAGTTGTGTTGAGCAGACGTCTGGTGGATGCACAGCTGATAGTCCTACTGAATAGACGGTTAGAATTTGTATTATGGCAAGAAAAAAAGCAGCTAAGTAAAGAAAAACGAGTGGCCATCATTACTTTAAGAAATGAAGGTTAGCTAGTCCGAAAAATTGGGAAAACTTTGAAAGTGTCCCCAAGTGCAGTGGCAAAAACCATCAAGCGCTACAAAGAAACTGGCTCACATGAGGACCGCCCCAGGAAAGGAAGACCAAGAGTCACCTCTGCTTCTGAGGATAAGTTTATCCGAGTCACCAGCCTCAGAAATCGCAGGTTAACAGCAGCTCAGATTAGAGACCAGGTCAATGCCACACAGAGTTCTAGCAGCAGACACATCTCTACATCAACTGTTAAGAGGAGACTTTGTGCAGCAGGCCTTCATGGTAAAATAGCTGCTGGGAAACCACTGCTAAGGACAGGCAACAAGCAGAAGAGTCTTGTTTGGGCTAAAGAACACAAGGAATGGACATTAGACCAGTGGAAATCTGTGCTTTGGTCTGATGAGTCCAAATTTGAGATCTTTGGTTCCAACCACCGTGTCTTTGTGCGATGCAGAAAAGGTGAACGGATGGACTCTACATGCCTGGTTCCCACCGTGAAGCATGGAGGAGGAGGTGTGATGGTGTGGGGGTGCTTTGCTGGTGACACTGTTGGGGATTTCTTCAAAATTGAAGGCATACTGAACCAGCATGGCTACCACAGCATCTTGCAGCGGCATGCTATTCCATCCAGTTTGCGTTTAGTCGGACCATCATTTATTTTTCAACAGGACAATGACCCCAAACACATCTCCAGGCTGTGTAAGGGCTATTTGACCAAGAAGGAGAGTGATGGGGTGCTACGCCAGATGACCTGGCCTCCAAAGTCACCAGACCTGAACCCAATCGAGATGGTTTGGGGTGAGCTGGACCGCAGAGTGAAGGCAAAAGGGCCAACAAGTGCTAAGCATCTCTGGGAACTCCTTCAAGATTGTTGGAAGACCATTCCCGCTGACTACCTCTTGAAGCTTATCAAGAGAATGCCAAGAGTGTGCAAAGCAGTCATCAAAGCAAAAGGTGGCTACTTTGAATAACCTAGAATATAAGACATATTTTCAGTTGTTTCACACTTTTATGTTAAGTATATAATTCCACATGTGTTAATTCATAGTTTTGATGCCTTCAGTGTGAATGTACAATTTTCATAGTCATGAAAATACAGAAAAATCTTTAAATGAGAAGGTGTGTTCAAACTTTTGGTCTGTACTCCCTGCACACATATATTTGTATACATATTTCACTACACCTCACATCTGACCTAATAATTTTAAGGCTGGAGAACGACCTCTCTACACTAAATTGAGTTGGGGGTAAAGCAGTGACCACATGAGCAACATCTGTAACAATTTCAGGGTATAAAGGAATTGCCTCGTGCACAGTTAGGATATGTGCACACGTTGCGGATTTGCTGCGGATCCGCAGCGTTTTTTGAGGTGCAGAAACGCTGCATATCCGCAATTGATTTACAGTACAATGTAAATCAATGAGAAAAAAAAAATGCTGTGCACACTTTGCGGAAAATCTGCTGCGGAAACGCTGCGGTTTAAGGCCGGTTTCACACGTCAGTGGCTCCGGTACGTGAGGTGACAGTTTCCTCACGTACCAGAGACACTGACACACGTAGACCCATTAAAATCAATGCATCTGTTCAGATGTCATTGATTTTTTGCGGACCGTGTCTCCGTGTGCCAAACACGGAGACATGTCAGTGTTCGTGGGAGCGCACGTATTACACGGACCCATTAAAGTCAATGGGTCCGTGTAAAACACGCACCTCACACGGACGTTCTCCGTGTGGCGTGCAGGAGACAGCGCTACAGTAAGCGCTGTCCCCCCCACATGGTGCTGAAGCCGCCATTCATATCTTCTGTGCAGCAGCGTTTGCTGCATAGAAGATATGAATAATAGTGTTTAAATGAAAGATCTATATGTCCGCCGCCCCCCCACCCCCTGTGCGCCCCCCAGCTGTTCAGAAAATACTCACCCGCTCCCACGTTGGCTGTCGCTGCTTCCTCTCTGCCCCGCGCCTTCTACTGTATGCGGTCACGTGGGGCCGCTCATTTACAATCATGAATAGTCGGCTCCGCCCCTATGGGAGGTGGAGCCACATATTCATGACTGTAATCGGCGGCCCCACGTGACCGCATACAGTGGAAGCCGCGGCCAGACCAGGAAGGAGCGACAGCCAACGAGGGAAGCGGGTGAGTATTTTCTGAACAGCGGGGGGGCGCACAGGGGGTGGGAGGGCGGCGGACACATAGATCTTTCATTTAAACACTATTATTCATATCTTCTATGCAGCAAACGCTGCTGCAGAGAAGATATGAATCGTGGCTTCAGCACGATGCAGGGGACAGCGCTAAACTTTAGCGCTGTCTCCTGCACGCTCCGTGTGGTACCCACTCGCCACACGGGCGGCACACATGTGCCGCACGTATGGCCTACGTGAGCTCACGGACACGGATAACTCCGGTACCGATTTTTTCCGGTACCGGAATTATCTGGACGTGTGGGACAGCCCTAAAAGAAGTAGCATGTCACTTCTTTTTTGTGAATCTGCAGCGTTTTTGTACCCACTCCATTATAGAAAACCGCAGGGGTAAAAACCGCAGCAAATCCGCAAGAAAACCGCAGCAAAAACGCACAAAAAAACGCTGCGGAACCACACAAAAAAACGCAGGTGCGTTTTCTGCCAGGAGAGGCAGAATCCGCACCAGAAATTCCTACGCCTAATCCGCAACGTGTGCACATAGCCTTTGTTTTGATTGAACTCTTCTACTTCTTTGAGAGGAAGTGAAAAATGTTGCTGAAATATGGTCAATCTGTTTTCTATGGGAGTGGAATCTTTTCCCTGTGGCGACACTTTGCCTGCTCCATGTCGTCCAAATACAGGTCCTTTTCAAAAAATTAGCATATAGTGTTAAATTTCATTATTTACCATAATGTAATGATTACAATTAAACTTTCATCTATTATAGATTCATTATCCACCAACTGAAATTTGTCAGGTCTTTTATTGTTTTAATACTGATGATTTTGGCATACAACTCCTGATAACCCAAAAAACCTGTCTCAATAAATTAGCATATCAAGAAAAGGTTCTCTAAACGACCTATTACCCTAATCTTCTGAATCAACTAATTAACTCTAAACACATGCAAAAGATACCTGAGGCTTTTAAAAACTCCCTGCCTGGTTCATTACTCAAAACCCCCATCATGGGTAAGACTAGCGACCTGACAGATGTCAAGAAGGCCATCATTGACTCCCTCAAGCAAGAGGGTAAGACCCAGAAAGAAATTTCTCAACAAATAGGCTGTTCCCAGAGTGCTGTATCAAGGCACCTCAATGGTAAGTCTGTTGGAAGGCAAAAATGTGGCAGAAAACGCTGTACAACGAGAAGAGGTGACCGGACCCTGAGGAAGATTGTGGAGAAGGACCGATTCCAGACCTTGGGGAACCTGAGGAAGCAGTGGACTGAGTCTGGTGTGGAAACATCCAGGGCCACCGTGCACAGGCGTGTGCAGGAAATGGGCTACAGGTGCCGCATTCCCCAGGTAAAGCCACTTTTGAACCATAAACAGCGGCAGAAACGCCTGACCTGGGCTACAGAGAAGCAGCACTGGACTGTTGCTAAGTGGTCCCAAGTACTTTTTTCTGATGAAAGCAAATTTTGCATGTCATTCGGAAATCAAGGTGCCAGAGTCTGGAGGAAGACTGGGGAGAAGGAAATGCCAAAATGCCTGAAGTCCAGTGTCAAGTACCCACAGTCAGTGATGGTGTGGGGTGCCATGTCAGCTGCTGGTGTTGGTCCACTGTGTTTCATCAAGGGCAGGGTCAATGCAGCTAGCTATCAGGAGATTTTGGAGCACTTCATGCTTCCATCGGCTGAAATGCTTTATGGAGATGAAGATTTCATTTTTCAGCATGACCTGGCACCTGCTCACAGTGCCAAAACCACTGGTAAATGGTTTACTGACCATGGTATTACTGTGCTCAATTGGCCTGCCAACTCTCCTGACCTGAACCCCATAGAGAATCTGTGGGATATTGTGAAGAGAAAGTTGAGAGACGCAAGACCCAACACTCTGGATGAGCTTAAGGCCGCTATTGAAGCATCCTGGGCCTCCATAACATCTCAGCAGTGTCACAGGCTGATTGCCTCCATGCCACGCCGCATTGAAGCAGTCATTTCTGCCAAAGGATTCCCGACCAAGTATTGAGTGCATAACTGAACATTATTATTTGATGGTTTTTTTGTTTGTTATTAAAAAACACTTTTATTTGATTGGACGGGTGAAATATGCTAATTTATTGAGACAGGTTTTTTGGGTTATCAGGAGTTGTATGCCAAAATCATCAGTATTAAAACAATAAAAGACCTGACAAATTTCAGTTGGTGGATAATGAATCTATAATAGATGAATGTTTAATTGTAATCATTACATTATGGAAAATAATGAAATTTAACACTATATGCTAATTTTTTGAGAAGGACCTGTACTTGTCAAAAACAAACTCCTCATCTGACGAGGATGAAGGAACGGCAGCAGCAGCACTGGCAGGACCCGAGTCCTCTTGCTCTTGGCCGTCCTGTAGCCACTCATCCTGTTACCTCAATCAGAGCTTCTTTTCCTTTAGTAAGCTGTTGATCACCCAGCAATATACGATGACTCGGGTCCACATAAACAGATGCCAGAAGAGTTTTACTTTCTAATAGTAGTGTCTCCGTTTCATTGAAGCAGCAATGCCATCTGCCATTAAACCTCCTCTTTGGGACAGGCAAAACAACAAGTTCTTCCACTCCTTTATAAAAATGTCAGGAGGTAAATCCTCAGCGTGTAACTTTTTAGTCACTGTAAATGAGTGAAGAAATGCCTTCAATTCAGCCACCTGTGTCCATTGACCTTCATGTAGTGTTACCTGAGGGTTGGCCATATCTACAAGGAAGGGTTTCAGCTCAAGCAGGTGCTCAATCATTAAATAGGTGCAACCCCACCGAGGGGCTTGATCCACAATCGCCCCTTTCCCAGCACGTCTCTTCAAGATGGAATAAATTTTAGGGGTTCTGGTAGCAATCGCCAATTTCCTCACTTGGCTAATCAGAGTTTCAGCATGTTCCTCTTGCAGACTATCTCTTATTCCCAGCTGCAGCATGTGCACAATGTAGCGCCCCCACTGCCGCAGGGCCGAGGGGTACCCGGTACCGGGCCTCTGAGTCTCTGTTCTGGGGTTGTCACGGTGGCTAGACCCAGTCCGTGACCCTGCTGAGGGGCGTACAATGAGAGGTGTGCGTGATGGTGATGATGTTGTAGTGGTGCGGTGCAGGCTGCAGTAAATAACGAGGACACCAGGTTGCAGTCTCTTTACCTCTTTACTGAAGGCTTCAGGGTCCTCAATCCGGAATACGGTTAACCGGGCTGCGCAAGCCTGGCCGGTCCGATGGCACATCCAGAGCTCCCTTTGCAGGTGGAAATCTGTGCCTACCTTCTAGCGCTTGTGTGTTGTAGTCCTTCCCTGCTAAGCACCACGGGATAGTCCTCACAACTGTTGTGTCTGTTTCTCGTGTTCCCTCACAACTCGATTCTGATGTTCTTCTTCGTCCCCCAGATGATATGGCTAGGACGCACCCATATGACGGGTAGGCTCGGAGCTCTTCCTGGACCCTAGTGTCGCCCTTCTCCTAGTGTGCCCCCCATGTCTTCATAGGTGATTGGTGTGAGACAGCCCGCCTATAGCTGACTGTCCTGCCGTAGGTTTGAAGTATTGCTTGGAGCCTGATACTTCCTCGGCGTTCCGGCCACCGGCTACGCGCCTCAGTAGGATGTTGCCTCGATCTTACAGCACGACTCCCACTGGTATTTCTCCTTGTTGCGTTGATCTCGTTTCTCACTCAGCACAATATACCTCGCTTCTTGTCCTTTCTTAGGGTACCGCCGCGATCAGGTGCAGGCGCGGTCCCGTAACGTTCTCTCTGGTTGCTAGGCCTCTGTCAGGATCCCACCCCTGACAGGGACCCCTCTGAATCTTCCCCTACAACACCCTCTGCCACAAGGTGTTGCCTGGTTCCAACCCAGTCAGCTTTCTGAACTAACTTCCTGCCTAACCCCCAGTTTTACCAGATTGTGAGGAGTGGCCTAATACATAGAACCCTTAGCTCCCCCTGGAGGCCAGACTGTGAAGTGTATTGGTGTCTGTGATACCTGGTCAGATGAACTCCTTCAGTGCCATCAGACGTACCATAGCCCCCCTTAGCGGCGGAGCATCAGTACTGCAACGACCAGGACTCGGGCGCTGCACACAACACAGCGCATGTGATGAATAGGAAAGAGGTGTGAAGCAGCTTCAACAAGATCATCTCCATCAGTCGTGTTCATGCCCAGCGGTGCCAAGAGAAGCAGAGAGAAACTGGTATAAATGTATGTGGGAGAAAGAGGGACGAAATGGGGCCAGAGAGACGACAGTCAGGTCCTCAACAGCCGCACTGGGCCCCGTAAGATGGATGGCTGATAGATGATGTAGATGGGTGATGGAAGCATTATGGATAGATAGGATTGAAGCAGACTATATAAGAAAGCTACAGAACTTTTGATATCCCAATAATTAAATGATTGAATGGGTATTCCTTCCCAGTTTACCATTTTTGTCATATTTAGGTCATGCAATCCAGTCCTGCACATGCTTATGTATGATGTCATATACAAAGAACTGTGCCCTGCGGCTGCCTGTCACCATATGTAGCGACCCCACAGGGGATAGCTCAGCGGACGGCACAGCACACACACAACAGGATGGAAATGGGGAGAGGAAGCCACAACTGATAGGGAAATGAGGGATGGACACCTCCTGCTCAAACCTGAGACTGACCCTGCACTCCCCTAATGCCCTAAGTGAGTCTTTTCCCAACTGCCGTCAGGAACCTCATCCCTCGCTGTCACCTAGCACTGCCCTGACTAGTGCGCCGGCCGGCAAGGGTGCTAGCCTCATCACTGCAGATGGAACGACACACACACAACGGGATGGAAATGGGGAGAGGAAGGCCCTACTGATAGGGAAATGAGGGATGGACACCTCCTGCTCAAACCTGAGACTGACTCTGCGCTCCCCTATGCAGTAATAAACATTAGTCCCACAGGTTAGCATTGTAGGTTTCCATTGCTCGGGTTATTGCTTCACATCTAACCAAGGACAAGCATTTTCCAGTCGGCCTCTCACTCTATATAAGGGGGATGAGCAGTCATTGACTTTATAGGGGGGCACTCATTCTATATAAGGAGGGGTCAGTATTTGACTTTATATGGGGGGCGTTTACCATATGGCCATGGGTGGCCATTACTATGACCAGGAAGTCGCCATTGTAACACCTGAATCTAGAGAGGATGAAGTCTGACAACTGAAATGTGAGAATTGGTGTCAGAAAGCCAAGAGTGACAGAGTGCAGCAGATCACAGGAGGGAGCGTGACAGAGTGCAGCAGATCACAGGAGGGAGCCTGACAGAGCAGCAGATCACAGGAGGGAGCGTGACAGAGTGCAGCAGGCAGCGTGACAGAGTGCAGCAGATCACAGGAAGGAGTGTGACAGAGTGCAGCAGATCACAGGAGGGAGCGTGACAGAGTGCAGCAGATCACAGGAGGGAGCGTGACAGAGTGCAGCAGATCACATGAGGGAGCATGACAGAGTGCAGCTGATCACAGGAGGGAGCGTGACAGAGTGCAGCAGATCAGAGGAGGGAACGTGACAGAGTGCAGCTGATCACAGGAGGGAGCGTGAGAGTGCAGCAGATCACAGGAGGGAGCGTGACAGAGTGCAGCAGATCACAGGAGGGAGCGTGACAGAGTGCAGCAGATCACAGGAGGGAGCGTGACAGAGTGCAGCAGATCACAGGAGGGAGCGTGACAGAGTGCAGCAGATCACAGGAGGGAGCGTGACAGAGTGCAGCTGATCACAGGAGGGGGTGGGACAGAGTGCAGCAGATCACAGGAAGGAGTGTGACAGAGTGCAGCAGATCACAGGAGGGAGTGTGACAGAGTGCAGAAGATCACAGGAGGGAGCCTGACAGTGCAGCAGATCACAGGAGGGAGCGTGACAGAGTGCAGCAGGCAGCGTGACAGAGTGCAGCAGATCACAGGAAGGAGTGTGACAGAGTGCAGCAGATCACAGGAGGGAGCGTGACAGAGTGCAGCTGATCACAGGAGGGGGTGGGACAGAGTGCAGCAGATCACAGGAAGGAGTGTGACAGAGTGCAGCAGATCACAGGAGGGAGCGTGACAGAGTGCAGCAGATCACAGGAGGGAGTGTGACAGAGTGCAGAAGATCACAGGAGGGAGCCTGACAGTGCAGCAGATCACAGGAGGGAGCGTGACAGAGTGCAGCAGGCAGCGTGACAGAGTGCAGCAGATCACAGGAAGGAGTGTGACAGAGTGCAGCAGATCACAGGAGGGAGCGTGACAGAGTGCAGCTGATCACAGGAGGGGGTGGGACAGAGTGCAGCAGATCACAGGAAGGAGTGTGACAGAGTGCAGCAGATCACAGGAGGGAGCGTGACAGAGTGCAGCAGATCACAGGACGGAGCGTGACAGAGTGCAGCTGATCACAGGAGGGAGCGTGAGAGCGCAGCAGGTCACAGGAGGGAGCGTGACAGAGTGCAGCAGATCACAGGAGGGAGCGTGACAGAGTGCAGCAGATCAGAGGAGGGAGCGTGACAGAGTGCAGCTGATCACAGGAAGGAGCGTGAGAGTGCAGCAGATCACAGGAGGGAGCGTGACAGAGTGCAGCAGATCACAGGAGGGAGTGTGACAGAGTGCAGCAGATCACAGGAGGGAGCGTGACAGAGTGCAGCTGATCACAGGAGGGGTTGGGACAGAGTGCAGCAGATTACAGGAAGGAGTGTGACAGAGTGCAGCAGATCACAGGAGGGAGCGTGACAGAGTGCAGCAGATCACAGGAGGGAGCCTGACAGTGCAGCAGATCACAGGAGGGAGCGTGACAGAGTGCAGCAGGCAGCGTGACAGAGTGTAGCAGATCACAGGAAGGAGTGTGACAGAGTGCAGCAGATCACAGGAGGGAGCGTGACAGAGTGCAGCTGATCACAGGAGGGGGTGGGACAGAGTGCAGCAGATCACAGGAAGGAGTGTGACAGAGTGCAGCAGATCACAGGAGGGAGCGTGACAGAGTGCAGCAGATCACAGGAGGGAGCGTGACAGAGTGCAGCTGATCACAGGAGGGAGCGTGAGAGCGCAGCAGGTCACAGGAGGGAGCGTGACAGAGTGCAGCAGATCACAGGAGGGAGCGTGACAGAGTGCAGCAGATCAGAGGAGGGAGCGTGACAGAGTGCAGCTGATCACAGGAAGGAGCGTGAGAGTGCAGCAGATCACAGGAGGGAGCGTGACAGAGTGCAGCAGATCACAGGAGGGAGCGTGACAGAGTGCAGCAGATCACAGGAGGGAGCGTGACAGAGTGCAGCAGATCACAGGAGGGAGCGTGACAGAGTGCAGCTGATCACAGGAGGGGGTGGGACAGAGTGCAGCAGATTACAGGAAGGAGTGTGACAGAGTGCAGCAGATCACAGGAGGGAGCGTGACAGAGTGCAGCAGATCACAGGAGGGAGCCTGACAGTGCAGCAGATCACAGGAGGGAGCGTGACAGAGTGCAGCAGGCAGCGTGACAGAGTGTAGCAGATCACAGGAAGGAGTGTGACAGAGTGCAGCAGATCACAGGAGGGAGCGTGACAGAGTGCAGCTGATCACAGGAGGGAGCGTGACAGAGTGCAGCTGATCACAGGAGGGAGCGTGACAGAGTGCAGCTGATCACAGGAGGGGGTGGGACAGAGTGCAGCAGATCACAGGAAGGAGTGTGACAGAGTGCAGCAGATCACAGGAGGGAGCGTGACAGAGTGCAGCAGATCACAGGAGGGAGCATGACAGAGTGCAGCTGATCACAGGAGGGAGCGTGACAGAGTGCAGCAGATCAGAGGAGGGAGCGTGACAGAGTGCAGCTGATCACAGGAGGGAGTGTGAGAGTGCAGCAGATCACAGGAGGGAGCGTGACAGAGTGCAGCAGATCACAGGAGGGAGCGTGACAGAGTGCAGCAGATCACAGGAGGGAGCGTGACAGAGTGCAGCTGATCACAGGAGGGGGTGGGACAGAGTGCAGCAGATCACAGGAAGGAGTGTGACAGAGTGCAGCAGATCACAGGAGGGAGCGTGACAGAGTGCAGCAGATCACAGGAGGGAGCGTGACAGAGTGCAGCTGATCACAGGAGGGAGCGTGACAGAGTGCAGCAGATCAGAGGAGGGAGCGTGACAGAGTGCAGCTGATCACAGGAGGGAGCGTGACAGAGTGCAGCAGATCACAGGAGGGAGCGTGACAGAGTGCAGCAGATCAGAGGAGGGAGCGTGACAGAGTGCAGCTGATCACAGTAGGGAGCGTGAGAGTGCAGCAGATCACAGGAGGGAGCGTGACAGAGTGCAGCAGTTCACAGGAGGGAGCGTGACAGAGTGCAGCAGATCACAGGAGGGAACGTGACAGAGTGCAGCAGATCACAGAGGGAGCGTGACAGAGTGCAGCTGATCACAGGAGGGAGCGTGAGAGTGCAGCAGATCACAGGAGGGAGCGTGACAGAGTGCAGCAGATCACAGGAAGGAGCGGGACAGAGTGCAGCAGATCACAGGAGGGAGCCTGACAGAGTGCAGCAGATCACAGGAGGGAGCGTGACAGAGTGCAGCAGGGAGCGTGACAGAGTGCAGCAGATCACAGGAAGGAGTGTGACAGAGTGCAGCAGATCACAGGAGGGAGTGTGACAGAGTGCAGCTGATCACAGGAGGGGGTGGGACAGAGTGCAGCAGATCACAGGAAGGAGTGTGACAGAGTGCAGCAGATCACAGGAGGGAGCGTGACAGAGTGCAGCAGATCACAGGAGGGAGCGTGACAGAGTGCAGCTGATCACAGGAGGGAGCGTGAGAGCGCAGCAGGTCACAGGAGGGAGCGTGACAGTGCAGCAGATCACAGGAGGGAGCGTGACAGAGTGCAGCAGATCACAGAGGGAGCGTGACAGAGTGCAGCAGATCACAGGAGGGAGCGTGACAGAGAGCAGCTGATCACAGGAGGGATCGTGACAGAGTGCAGAAGATCACAGCAGGGAGCGTGACAGAGTGCAGCAGATCACAGGAGGGAGCGTGACAGAGTGCAGCTGATCACAGGAGGGGGTGGGACAGAGTGCAGCTGATCACAAGATGGAGCGTGACAGAGTGCAGCAGATCACTGGAGGGAGCGTGACAGAGTGCAGCAGATCACAGAGGGAGCGTGACAGAGTGCAGCTGATCACAGGAGGGGGTGGGACAGAGTGCAGCAGATCACAGGAGGGAGCGTGACAGAGTGCAGCAGATCACAGGAGGGAGCGTGACAGCGTGCAGCAGATCACAGGAGGGAGCGTGACAGAGTGCAGCAGCTCACAGGAGGGAGCGTGACAGAGTGCAGCAGATCACAGGAGGGAGCGTGACAGCGTGCAGCAGATCACAGGAGGGAGCGGGACAGAGTGCAGCAGATCACAGGAGGGAGCGGGACAGAGTGCAGCAGATCACAGGAGGGAGCCTGACAGAGTGCAGCAGATCACAGGAGGGAGCGTGACAGAGTGCAGCAGGGAGCGTGACAGAGTGCAGCAGATCACAGGAAGGAGTGTGACAGAGTGCAGCAGATCACAGGAGGGAGCGTGACAGAGTGCAGCTGATCACAGGAGGGGGTGGGACAGAGTGCAGCAGATCACAGGAAGGAGTGTGTCAGAGTGCAGCAGATCACAGGAGGGAGCGTGACAGAGTGCAGCAGATCACAGGAGGGAGCGTGAGAGCGCAGCAGGTCACAGGAGGGAGCGTGACAGAGTGCAGCAGATCACAGGAGGGAGCGTGACAGAGTGCAGCAGATCACAGAGGGAGCGTGACAGAGTGCAGCAGATCACAGGAGGGAGCGTGACAGAGTGCAGCAGATCACAATATGGAGCATGACAGAGTGCAGCAGATCACTGGAGGGAGCGTGACAGAGTGCAGCAGATCACAGGAGGGAGCGTGACAGAGTGCAGCAGATCACAGGAGGGAGCGTGACAGAGTGCAGCAGATCACAGGAGGGAGCGTGACAGAGTGCAGCAGATCACAGGAGGGAGCGTGACAGCGTGCAGCAGATCACAGGAGGGAGCGTGACAGAGTGCAGCAGATCACAGGAGGGAGCGTGACAGAGTGCAGCAGATCACAGGAGGGAGCGTGACAGCGTGCAGCAGATCACAGGAGGGAGCGTGACAGAGTGCAGCTGATCACAGGAGGGAGCGGGACAGAGTGCAGCAGATCACAGGAGGGAGCCTGACAGAGTGCAGCAGATCACAGGAGGGAGCGTGACAGAGAGCAGCTGATCACAGGAGGGATCGTGACAGAGTGCAGAAGATCACAGGAGGGAGCGTGACAGAGTGCAGCAGATCACAGGAGGGAGCGTGACAGAGTGCAGCTGATCACAGGAGGGGGTGGGACAGAGTGCACAGATCACAGGAGGGAGCCTGACAGAGTGCAGCGGATCACAGGAGGGAGTGTGACAGAGTGCAGCTGATCACAAGATGGAGCATGACAGAGTGCAGCAGATCACTGGAGGGAGCGTGACAGAGTGCAGCAGATCACAGGAGGGAGCGTGACAGAGTGCAGCTGATCACAAGATGGAGCATGACAGAGTGCAGCAGATCACTGGAGGGAGCCTGACAGAGTGCAGCAGATCACAGGAGGGAGTGTGACAGAGTGCAGCTGATCACAAGATGGAGCATGACAGAGTGCAGCAGATCACTGGAGGGAGCGTGACAGAGTGCAGCAGATCACAGGAGGGAGCGTGACAGAGTACAGCAGATCACAGGAGGGAGCAGGACAGAGTGCAGCTGATCACAGGAGGGAGCGTGACAGAGTGCAGCAGATCACAGGAGGGAGCGTGACAGAGTGCAGCAGATCACAGGAGGGAGCGTGACAGAGTGCAGAAGATCACAGGAGGGAGCGTGACAGAGTGCAGCAGATCACAGGAGGGAGCGTGACAGAGTGCAGCTGATCACAGGAGGGGGTGGGACAGAGTGCAGAAGATCACAGGAGGGAGCCTGACAGAGTGCAGCGGATTACAGGAGGGAGCGTGACAGAGTGCAGCAGATCACAGGAGGGAGCGTGACAGAGTGCAGCTGATCACAAGATGGAGCATGACAGAGTGCAGCAGATCACTGGAGGGAGCGTGACAGAGTGCAGGAGATCACAGGAGGGAGCGTGACAGAGTGCAGCAGATCACAGGAGGGAGCGTGACAGAGTGCAGCAGATCACAGGAGGGAGCGTGACAGAGTGCAGCAGATCACAGGAGGGAGCGTGACAGAGTGCAGCAGATCACGGTTCACAAAGATATAGAACGTGAAAGTGAAGGTGGCGTCTCACAGGTCCTTGAGAAGACGCCTCCAACAAATGAAGCCAAAGTTTGCAGATGTGACATGAAGACTTGGACGGCCATTCATCAGATCTCCGCTCCGTATGCCACTCTTTAGCCAGTAGCAGGCGCCTGTCTGATGGGGGGGGGGGGGGGTGCATTTCTGCCCTAATTTCTACTACTTTTGTGGAGTAAATGGTGATGAATTTGTCAGCTGCACCTCCCAGCAGAGCTCAGCACACAAACAGTAGCCGGAGCCCTGCACAAACATTTCACACAGTTTTTGGCTACAATCTGAGGAGATGGAGCCAAAACACACTGAGTCCTTTCAGCCCCAAAGGGTAAAAGTAGAAAAAAATGCCCTGAGAAGTAACACTGAGGACCAGGGCCGGACTGGCCATTTGGCAATTCTGGCAAATGCCAGAAGGGCCTGTCTGGTTGTGGGCTGCCTTGCTGCTGCATTGTTAACAAAATCTGTGTTATCAGGACACCCATACTGTTAAGAGTTGTGACGGAGCACAAAGTCGCTGACTCCTTTACTTACCCAGCAGGCCACGGGTATCATGAGACATATTGGTCTTGTAGTAAATCTTGTTTTCCCTCTATCCAGGGTAATATTAGTAATATATCCCATCTGGTGCTTGGTGACGAGGACAGCATGGGTCTGTGTGATTTCAAATGCCAGGGCTGAATTTCAGCCCCAGTCCGTACCTGCTGAGGACCATGCTGTAATGAAGAAATCCTATGCACAGAAAACGAGTACAGTGCTTGGGGTTGTTAACGGCTCAGAGAGAAAGGACAAAAAATTAGAAAAGTCATGGGAGAATCCAGAGACTAAAGTACAAATTACAGCATGAGGTGAAGGTCTAAACATGTGTAAGAAATAACACGTAGAGATGAGAGAAGATACAGGACCAGCATCCAAAAATATATAATTACCCAGAGTCCGGGGGCTGAAGTGTCTCTCCCCACACACCGCCCAGTCACTGACTCCTGTCTGCACTTCATCTACTGGGATTTATTTCTCTCAAGGTCACAATTCTGTGCAGTTGTCATTCTACTAAACTGAGTCTATCCTGCAGAGCGTTATTCAAAGGGTGCCTGATGATATACCCTGGGATGGCCAAGTACTGCAGTGAGTGCAGCTCTGGAGTACAACACAGAATTGGCAATGTGTGTTGTCAAGAAATAGGAAGAATTTCTTAGTACTTCAATTACACATACAGAGCTCTCAGCTGCAGTTTCCTCTGCCTGCATGTGCCTGTGTGCTATTTCACCTTTCCCCCTCCCTCCCCCCTGCTATACAGCTGTAATGTGAGACCAGCATGCCAGCAACCTTCACTGAGCAGTTTATGGCTTTAAGCTGGGAAAGGCAGCCATAGTCCCATGTGCTCTTTTGTTCCTGAGAAACGTAATAGTGAGGCATAACAGGACCCAATTAGGGACAGAGATATGAAAGTTATATATTGGGTATGTGCGACAATAGGGCTCCATGCCGCTGCGGTTTCTGAGCGCAGCGCCTCGCAGGGACCTAGAGATGGATTGCAGTTTAAGCCGGTCATATATCTACCTCGTGTTTACACTTAAAGGAACCGCCACGATGTGGGGAGCATCTTGATCATTGTGTCGTCTCTCTACGAGGTTCATACGCCAAGATATGCGGGATGATGGTTTTTCATATACTCAAGAAAGAGGAGTGCATTCATAGCTCTGCCCACCCCATGAGGTCATCCAGGGGGAGAGACCCTTAGTTTAGGGCAAAGGTATAAAACTCAGAGGCCCGGACAAGGGGGGTCTTTTGCCAGGGGATTCAGCTACGACAGGCTGTGCAATCTGACCTGAAGATTTTTGGGAAGGTCTCCTCCCCGCCACCACACGGCGTAACATTGAATGATATGAAAGAACCATAAGTCGATTTTCACCGTTATTCCCTTTTTATTTGTGTTTGTACATATGATACTTATCTTTTTTTATAATATCCTTTTACCCTTTTGTAAACACTGCTTACCTTTTTGGAGTAAAATAAATAAAATTACTAGCTTTGTTTCTCCTTGCTCTATAATGTACTGTCAAGTCCTCTGAAGTGAATTACGTTACTAATCTGGCTCCGGATCCGTTATTAAGAAATCGGAGCTGGTGGCAGCAGATTTGTTCTGTGCGTTTGGAAAACCTGGCAGCGACGGTGGCGTTGATAATTATTGTTCTCGCCTGAGTCGGAGTAGTTATATCGCCCTCGCTGCAGTGTGCCCAATAGCCAGAACAAAGTAAGGCAGCCTTTCTGGTGACTAATTATCCTAGGTGCAGTACCCTGACTGACCTGAGGGTAAGGGGGGTGCCAGAGAGCTGCAAGTTCCAAACCAGAACTGGGAAGTGGGATATAGATAAATCCCCTTCAGAAAGAACCAGGGGCAACCAAACAACCTCGGTTCATGACAAATTGGTGTGAGTGGTGGGCATGATAAAGGTATCCTCCCTGGGATCCCTGACATATGTACACAGTGACTGCACCAGCAGAATAGTGAGTGCAGCTCTGAAGTATAATACAGGAGGTAACTAAGGATCAGTAATGTATGCACAGAGTGACTGCCCCAGCAGAATAGTGAGTGCAGTTCTGGTGTATAATACAGGATGTAACTCGGAATCAGTAAAGTAATGTATGTACACAGTGACTGCACCAGCAGAATAGTGAGTGCAGCTCTGGAGTATAATACAGGAGGTAACTCAGGATCAGTAATGTATGTACACAGTGACTGCACCAGCAGAATAGTGAGTGCAGCTCTGGAGTATAATACAGGATGTAACTCAGGATCAGTAATGTATGTACACAGTGACTGCACCAGCAGAATAGTGAGTGCAGCTCTGGAGTATCATGCAGAATGTAACTCAGGATCAGTAATGTAATGTATGTACACAGTGACTGCACCAGCAGAATAGTGAGTGCAGCTCTGGAGTATAATACAGGATGTAACTCAGGTTCAGTAATGTAATGTATATACACAGTGACTGCACCAGCAGACTAGTGAGTGCAGCTCTGGGGTATAATACAGGATGTAACTCAGGATCAGTAATGTAATGTATGTACACAGTGACTGCACCAGCAGAATAGTGAGTGCCGCTCTGGAGTATAATACAGGAGGTAATTCAGGATCAGTAATGTAATGTATGTACACAGTGACTGCACCAGCAGAATAGTGAGTGCAGCTCTGGAGTATAATACAGGAGGTAACTCAGGATCAGTAATGTAATGAATGTACAGAGTGACTGCACCAGCAGAATAGTGAGTGCCGCTCTGGAGTATAATACAGGAGGTAACTCAGGATCAGTAATGTAATGTATGTACACAGTGACTGCAGCTCTGGAGTATAATACAGGATGTAACTCAGAATCAGTAATTAAACACCATAGGATCTCTCAATTCAATATTTAAATGAGCTCAAAGTACTATATATCACAACATCTCAATTCTATATTAATCAAACGAGAAAAAGAGCTTTTTTCTTTAAAACATATCTTATGTTTTAAAGAAAAAAGCTCTTTTTCTCGTTTGATTAATATAGAATTGAGATGTTGTGATATATCAGAATCAGTAATGTAATGTATGTACACAGTGACTGCACCAGCAGGATAGTGAGTGCAGCTCTGCTCAGCTGCTGCTCATTGTGTTGATTGTGGGTGCGGTCGCTGCTGATCCTGCTGTGTGCTCCTGAGCTCCTGAGAACCACCACCTCTCCACCCGGGGACCTGCTCTCTCTGTTACCCAGGGAGAGAGTGGGTTTCCTGGGATGAGTGAAGGAGCCAAGTCCCAGGCTTCTGCTTCCCGGACCAGGCTGGCGGGGGGCAGAAGGAACCAGCTACCAGCCTGCACTTCAGAGGATACGGGGGTGAGACGCTCCACCAGGAGTCGCAGCAATGTGGCTCCTACTCCCCCCAGGTCTGCAGAGACCCAGAGAAGCCGCAAGGCTTCCATGGAGGAGAAACCTGCTAGCGTGCAAGATGGCTGTGATGGTGTGATATGCTATGTGGGTATCATTTTTGTGTATATTTCTATTTTACTGATTATCATGGTGTTTCTGCATCTTGTAGGATGAGTTGTTATTTGCCATCTGATATTCTCCCCACAGTTCTGTATTGTTATCTCTCTACAGGGTCAGTGAATAATGTTGTTTGCTAATATGCTAATGCCATATTGAACTAGCTTGTTGAAACAATGACAATGTAGTGCCTTAACCCACCAGGCACCTTTGTCAGGTGGGGGAGTGTCATGGTTCTCAATGGCAAGAGACCATAGTAAAGCATACAAAAGGACTAGCTCTTGGAAGATGGGAACTCGAGCTGACTGTGAGCTAAACCTACCGCACAACTAACAGTGGCCGGGTAGCGTGCCTACGTTTTATCCCTAGACGCCCAGCGCCAGCCGGAGGACTGCCTGACCCTAGCAGAGGAAAATACAGACCTGGCTTACCTCTAGAGAAATTTTCCCCAAAAGGCAGACAGTAGCCCCCACATATATTGTCGGTGATTTTAGAGGAAATTGACATACGAAGTATGAAGATAGGTTTAGCAAATTGAGGTCCGCTTACTAGATAGTAGGAAGACAGAAAAGGGAACTTCACAGTCAGCTGAAAACCCTTTTCAAAACACCATCCTGAAATTACTTTAAGACTCTAATATCAACTCATGACACTAGAGTGGCAATTTCAGCTCACAAGAGCTTCCAGCCTCAGAAATATTCAAACACAGAGAACTGGAACAAAAATGCAAAACAAACTTAGGACTACAAGTCCAACTTAGCTGATAGTAGTCTAGGAGCAGGAACATGCAACAGAAAGGCTTCTGGTAACATTGTTGGCCGGCATAGAAATGACTGAGGAGCAAGGTTAAATAGAAAACTCCCACATCCTGATGGAAACAGGTGAACAGAGGAGATGAAGCACACAAGTTCAGTACCACCAGTGACCACCGGGGGAGCCCAGAAACCCAATTCACAACAGGGGAGGCCTGAAAACCACCCTAACCTGTTTGACTACTCCTGGACATAAGGGGAGGACAGGAGCTGGGGGGGAATTCAGATCCTGTGTGGACCCATGAGGTGAAGACAGCACTTCAGAGAGAGAAAGAAGGGAATATGAACTGTTATCCTCTGTGCTGGATTGTTGAACTTGTATTCTGTAACTGAACTGTATTCGCGTTCTGGAATATTTAATCCTTTGTGTGATGGATCGTATATATGGACCCTTCGTGTTTTGCCTAAATAAAGGTCTTGGAATTGTTCACTATTCTCTTGCTCTGTTGATTGTGTGATACCGGAGAAGGACCCCGTGACAATGGCGGTCTTTCCGGAGGAAAGCTGAGTGCTCACGGAGGTGAGGCCGACCTCACTGAGGAGGGTTGGGCGCTGCAGAGACCCCGGGAGTCTGTGTCCACCTATGCCTCCCGGGTCATGAGCCACCTCTGTGAGTATGAAGAGGCTAGTAAGACACTGAGGAGGCTCCGGGAGGAGCTGCGCTGCACAAGCGCAAAAGCTGCAGGCGCCTCCAGACCCAGGAAGACGCAATTCCAGGCGGAGGTAAAGAGGCTGAAGCTTGAAATTAATGACCTGGAGGTAAGAAAAGCATTTATTCAAGAAAAGAGTGGACCATTTAAAGAAAAATTGCAAAATGAAGTCCGATTCAGAGAAATGGCTGATAACAGAGCAAAGGCAGATGGGGCTGCAGCCTGAGAGCCAGGTGGATGATGATGATGAGGAGAAGGAGGATGACCAGCAGAAAGCCCCACCTGGCAGCCTGCTTTGTCACTCACAGGCCATGTGCGGCGAGCTCCCTGCTAGACAGGCGACAATGACATCTCATCGCAGTTCTGCTGGCTCTGGGGAGGACAGTGACAATGGCCAGGGAGGGGCGCTAATGGCAGAGATCAAGCTCCTGGAGTCCCCAGTGTGCCTTCAGAACTTCCATCTTGGTGATGATTTACCAGAGGAGGCACCTGGGGGCCAGAAGAAAAAGGTAAAGAAGATCAAACCTAAGCTGCAGGAAGCGGTAAGCTATGTATATGCCCCCCTCCCTGTACCCCCTGAGTCGGCTGCAGGGTCAGCTCGCTGTATAAGCCCCGTTGCCCAGCCCAGCCTGGGTTCTGCTGTGGATCCGGTGCAAAGGCACGGGGAGATTACAAAGCACGGTAGTGAGGCGCAGAGCTCCGTCTCTGCTTGTAGTAGTGGGGATGTAGCAGCAGGTGCATCAGCCGAGAGGCTGGACAGTGAAGGCGGCCCGGCGGTGGGCAAAAGGTCAAGCCACGATACTGCAACGTGCTCCTCAGTGGGAGGGGGGAGCGGCCCGGTGTCAGGGGCAGCTCCGGTAGCCTCGGTGCCCCTGAATGCTGTTGCCGCTGATCACTTAGTTGAGAAGCGGCGGCAGTGTGAGGGGGTTGCTGGGGCTGGGAGTTCCGGTCCTCCCACCAAAGTCCTGTTCTGTGTTGGCGCCGCTGGTCAACAAGATGCTGATATAAAGGATCAGTGGCGCCCCACAGCGGCGAAAGATCAGCGGCGCCTGGTATTAACAGTAAAGCAGCGGAAAATATCATCTGATGATGCGGAGGGCACACGTAAGACCAGGGGTGAGGTCGCCTCCAGTTCTGTGAGGGGGTTATGGAGGTGGGTAATAGTGATGCTGTTGGGGTGGATGTGGTCACTGGTCCGGTTGCCCCCCCGGTGGTGGCAGCACCTGTCAGGAGTTTTGCCGCTGTCACCTCCGGGAGAAATGGGGCATCCTCCTCGTCTCCGGGCTCTGGGGACGGCATGTTGCAACGGCGTCTCCTGGAGGCTCTAAAGAAGGGAGAGAGATCACTAATGGTAGAGGGTCGACAGGTTGATCTATCCTTCTGGATAGAGAGGCATGGCCTCGGGGCCTCCCGAGAGCAAAGAGGGGGGGATACAGTGTGGTCCCTCCCAACAGCTGGGCCAGGTAGTGTGCGTAGGAATGTGGTCCGTCTTCGGTGGAGGGGCAGTGATGTGTGTCCTCCAAGGTCTAAAGTTGTGAAGCTCCTGCTGAAGATGGGCTTCAGGGCGATTGACATCTAAAAAAATACAACTGTCCTACCAATTATTTGAAAGGGCAGCATATGACTATACCAACCAAAAAAGGAAAACACCTACCCCTAACAACATCAATCTTTATTATAAATTACGTACAATACCACAATATACAAAGTAAAAATAAAACACATCCCTGTAGGGACCTTCCAGGGAATAGAGGTACAGCCTATATTCAACGTACCCTCTGTAGAGATTAACAAATAGTACCAAAAAAAACACAATTAGAAAAAATGAAAAAAATTACAAAAAAGAATAATAAAAAACTATCAAAAATGAAACAATCAAAAATTGAAAAAAGCAGGAACTTCTTGGATACACAATACCTCAACTAGCCCTAATAGGCCCTATTAGGTACTATTTGTTAATCTCTACAGAGGGTACGTTGAATATAGGCTGGAAGGTCCCTACAGGGATGTGTTTTATTTTTACTTTGTATATTGTGGTATTGTACGTAATTTATAATAAAGATTGATGTTTTTAGGGGTAGGTGTTTTCCTTTTTTGGTACGATTGACATCTATGCCTTGATACATCCTTATTCCACACCTGAGTTTGAGGTCAGCTTTGTTCGGCCGGAGGGGCTTGAGCTCTTCTGGTCGAACTATGAGTTGGCAAAAAATGAGCCTGGCTGGCGAGACTTTGCCGTTCAGGTGGTGTCTCGCCAAAACCAAGTCAAGAAAGTGACCGTGATGACTTGTAACGAGTCGCTTTCTTGTTATGACATCATGACGTGGCTTGGCCGGTATGGAGAGGTGGTAGAAATGCCAAAGAAAAACCATGACGAGTTTGGTATCTGGTCAGGGGCCTGGACGTTTATGTTAAAACTTAAGCGTTCAGGAGGTACGGTTGCCCACATACCATCATCTGCCTTCCTGGGTAGGGATCGTATCCTGGTCTTCTACCAGGGGCAACCGAAGCTCTGTCACAAGTGCGGCGACCCCACACACTTCAGCGCAAACTGCACTGTGCAGAAGTGTGCATTGTATGGGGATATCGGCCATCTTGCTGCATCTTGTGTGGAGATTAGGTGCCACCTGTATGGTGAGTTAGGTCACCCATTCAGCAGTTGTCCTCGCTCCTTCGCTAACGCAGTCGTGACCCCGGTGGGAGAAAGCCGTGAGGCTGATTCTGCTGGGGAAGGGACTAGCAGGGGTGAGGGAGCTGAGGGGCCAAGGAAGAAAAGCAATAAAAAGACGCCTGCCCAGCTAAGGCGTCTAGACAAGCGCAGACAGGATAGGGAGCTGGGCAAGCCTCGGGCTATTGCGGCGGCCCCTGTCCTTGACGCCAGTCTTGCTGCTGAGGCCCCGAGGGATGATGAGTTTGATGAGGAGGTCAGGAGGATCCACAGGGAGGAAAGTGCCACTGCCTCAGAGTCCTCCCATTATGAAAGTATGGATGAGGATAATAGACAGTGGCTAGAGGACAAGCGTAAGCTCGGCACCAAAAAGAAGAGAAAGAAGGGAGATAAAAAATCTTCTCCCGCTCTGATCAAGGTACCTAAGGAAGAAAAAACCGGCTCCCCTCTGGTTGGTCTTTCTAACCGGTTCCAAGCCCTTGAAAACATCTCTTCCTCTGAGGAGGAAGCTGAGGGTGAGGTTCTGGCATCGGCGGGGCTCACAGGGGATGCCGAGTCTCCTTCTTCTGGGAATGTAAGATCCTTGGAGGGAGGGACTGGCCCAGAGTCCGGAGACGAGGACGATAAAAATAAAAAACACGTGGGAATGGATACCTCATTGTCATTAAAGAGGGGGAAGGATTCCTCCTCTGAGGCAGAGGATAAGGGGAGTGGGAAAAAGAAAGCCATCTAACTCAATTACCAATGATGGCGGAACCCACTCCGTTGACGCTGGTGTCCATTAATGTCGCCTGCATAAAGTCAAATACAGCTAGATTTGCGGCCTTTGATTTTCTCAGCCGGGTTGAGGCTGACATTTTCTTTTTGCAAGCGACCAGGCTGCCAAACATGGCAGATGTGTTTAAAGCTAAGAGGGAATGGAGACTCGGGCCCTCCTATTGGTCTCTTGCGGCCGAGCCGTATAGCAGAGTGGCGGTCCTTTTTACCGCAGCGGTGGAATGCCGATGGGTTATTGAGTTAGAAATGGGGAGGTGCCTGATCTTAGATGTTCTCATGAACGGAAAAGAGCTCCGGCTCATGAACATCTATGGTCCCCAATCAAAGTGGGACCGGAAGTGTCTCTTTATGAGGATCAAGCCCTACCTTTTTACAAGTCGGCAGGTTGTCTTTGGAGGGTACTTCAATGCTGTCACGAGGCCCCGAGATAGAGGAGGTTCCAGAGACAAGCTGACTTATGATAGCGTCGCCCTTAATAGTATAGCTAGTGAGGCTCGCCTGGTGGATGTCCACATTCGGCACACCCCAGGCCACGAGGGGTTCACCTATCATAGAGGTAACTGTAGGTCCAGAATAGATAGGTTTTATTTAAAGGAGGAAGCTGTCTCTTCAGCAGTGTCTGTTGTTGAGGTGGAGTTCTCCGACCACTGTTTAATTTTGTTTTCTCTGAATGTTACAGAGACCCTCCGGATGGGAAGAGGCTTTTGGAGGCTCAATTCGTCTCTCTTGGAAGAAGCGGAGATAAGACAGTCCTTTGAGGATTTTCTTCAGAGCCAGGTACCCTTACTGCATCTTTGTAGTAGTAAGTCAGAGTGGTGGGAGATGTTCAAGGAAAGGGTGGCGAGATTCTTCCGCCAGCTCTCGAGCCTCAGGAGTCTGAGCAGGTACCGCCTGTATCAGGGTCTGAGGAGGAAACTCGAACATCTTGTCTCAACTGGAGGTAGCCGCGAGGAGATCTCCAGAGTGAAATCTTTGCTTATGAGGTGTCAAATGATAATGGTAATATTGCGGCATGCATGTCACACACATAGGATACACATATTATTTATATCCAAGAAAAATGCCTATAATAATATGCCATGTGTGTATACTAGGACTAAATAAAGGGACAACTGAGAAGCAGAAATCCTAATACTCCACAGAGAACACAGTCAACAAATCCCATAAAACGTATATCTTTATTAAATATATATAATAAAATCAACAATACACAGAACAGATACATAGGGAATAATGGGGCTAGTGGAACAGACCGTATGTCCATGCATAATACACATAGGGCTCTAGGATGACATCACCGCGGCAGCACATAGTCTACTAATCATAGAGACCACACACAGTGGATCAACACATATATAGGAACACACCTATACAGGACAGTCACCATGCAAATAATACTGTTAATGTAGTGCGAGTGCACAAAAGAAAATGGCAACTATCCAATACAATGATAATGTCATAGAGGTGTTACCTGATCTGCACCAGCGGTAATGATCCCAGGCCCACCCCGACGCGCGTTTCGGAGCACGCGATGCTCCTTCCTCAGGGGGTGTGTAACGGACAGGCGCCAGCGACATCTTATATGTCGCCATACCGTAAATCCCCATAACCACATTGCGCGCCGCCCGCCCGTCCTGCCATCCAAGAGCGCCGCTGCCATCCGGAACCGGAAACACGCGGGCCCCACGTGATCCGGCATCACATGACCGCGGACTCCGGCAAGGACAGGATATGGGCGGGCGCAGCGCAGTGGCAACTAGCAAACACCATTATTAAAAAGGGCAAAGTAAAGGGCAAGGAATCAGGAACAAAAAACAAAGAACAAACAATGACAATACTACCATCCATTAATAATATATAGAAGGGAGTATATATATATATATATATAATATGTACATAAATATAGCAAAAAAGAGAAATACAAACATATACCCCAAAAAGATAATACATACACATGAAACATCTATAAGCAGCAGAATACCACCAAACTATATATCATGTCCAAACTATACATATATAGATATACCGCATAAATTTACATACATAAAAATATATTATCTCTACATAATAGGTTATTTATAAACAGCAAAATACCACCAAGCTATATAGCATATCCAAACTATACATATATAAATATAAATATACAGCATGAATTATATACATAAGAATATATCAATACACAATAAATTATCCATAAACAGTAAAATACCACAAAACTATATAACATGTCCGAAATATACCCATATAAATATACAGTCAGGGAACCTACGATCCTTACATTGTACCTCTTACCCAAGATCCATAAGGATGTTAAGTCGCCACCCGGCCGTCCAATCGTGTCTGGGAGGGGGAATTTTTTGGAGCAAGTCAACAAGTGGATTGACCATTTTCTTCAACCTCTAGTGCAAAATCTCCCCTCCTTTCTGAAGGACACTGGGGATCTTTTGCGCAAGGTCGACGGCCTGTGCTTCGAGGATGATACTCTTTTGGCTTCAGTTGATGTGGAGTCCCTTTACACCAACATTCGCCACAGTGATGGGTTGCGTGCTGTTCGATTTTTTCTCGGCACGTCCACACTTACAACATCTATTAGGGACCTCATCCTGGAGCTTCTTGAGTTCACCCTCACACACAATTTTTTTGTGTTTAAGGGATCTTTCTACCTACAGCTCCAGGGCATAGCGATGGGTGCGGCCTTTGCGCCATCCTACGCCAACTTGTTCCTGGGGCTGTGGGAGAGGGATATCTTCCTGTCAGACAAACAGGGGTCGATAGAGCGCGTCCCTTTTTGGACGCGCTATATCGACGACATCTTCTTTGTCTGGCAGGGCACCGCCGTCGACCTTGCGCAATTTATATCCTCACTGAACAGTAACGATCTTAACATACGTCTCACCCCGGTGTGGGATGCCGAGAGGATCGACTTTCTTGATGTTACGATCTATAAAGATGGATCTGGCTGTATTCAGACAGACATTTTTCGAAAACGAACGGCCACTAACACCTTACTTCATGCTTTATCCTGCCATCCGCGTCATATGGTTCGGGCCATTCCGGTGGGGCAATTTTTGCGCCTGCGCCGGATTTGCTCCGATGACGCTGATTTTGAGGTCAGGGCTAGGGAGTTGAAATAGCGTTTTCTGTCTAGGGGATACAGTGGTCGGAGCATTAAGCAGGCGTACCATCGTGCCAAATATTCCGACCGTAACAAATTACTGTATGGCCAAGTATCTAGGAAATCTAATACTAACAATGTGGCCGGATTTATCACATTATATAATCCCCAACATGATAGGCTACGCACAGCTATTAAAAATGCCTGGCCCATTCTAAAAGCTGACCCAATCATTGTTAAATTTTTGCCAGACAATCCCTCGATCACGTTTAGACGTGCGAGGAACCTCCGTGATCAATTGACACGTAGCCATTATGTGGGCCAGACCATGCCTACGTTTCTAGATGGGATGTGGTCAGGGGGTGGATGTGTTCCTTGCGGTAGGTGTGTCGCGTGCCCGAACGTTGAAAGATGTGCCTCCTTTTCCAACTCGGATGGCACGAAGGAATATGCCATCAGACAACGCATTTCCTGTGTTTCCCGATACGTGATCTACTATGCTACTTGTCTGTGTGGTCTGATCTATGTTGGTCTGACCACAGGGCAACTTAAAGTCCGTATTCGGGAACACGTATTAGGAATTAGCGCGGCAGCTACCTGCACGGACACATCCACCTTAAAAACCCTGCCACGTCATTTTTATGACTTCCATCAATGTGATGAGAAATTATTAAGAGTACGGGGTATTGATTTGTTACAAATTAATATTAGGGGAGGCAGCCTTTCAAAACGTTTAGCACAATTGGAGTGTAAGTGGATTTGGACATTGGGAACAATCCATCCGTCCGGACTTAATGAACATATCTCATTTGTTCCATTTCTGTGATGATCCGTTTTTGTAGCTATAGTGGGATTGACTGTAGCCATGCATATTGGTTTTTTATTGCATTTTTATTCATATTTTATTATTTGTTTTAGATAGGTGCACGTTATATCCTGCTGACTTTCAAATCAAGGGCATCTGGAACGTCGCATGACACAACCATCAGCACTATTGGATATTTGTTTTTGTGTGTTTTTTGTTTTTTATTGTATTGTATTTTGGGTTTGTGGTATGCAGGTTGTGTCTGTTTCTATTTTAAGGGCAGTGATGGTATTCTAGTACCACTACACTCATTTTGTGGGGATAATATATTTTTATGTACATGAATTCATACTGTATATTTATATGGGTATATTTCGGACACGTTATATAGTTTTGTGGTATTTTACTGTTTATGGATAATTTATTATGTGTTGATAATATATTCTTATGTATATAATTCATGCTGTATATTTATATTTATATATGTATAGTTTGGATATGCTATATAGCTTGGTGGTATTTTGCTGTTTATAAATAACCTATTATGTAGAGATAATATATTTTTATGTATGTAAATTTATGCGGTATATCTATATATGTATAGTTTGGACATGATATATAGTTTGGTGGTATTCTGCTGCTTATAGATGTTTCATGTGTATGTATTATCTTTTTGGGGTATATGTTTGTATTTCTCTTTTTTGCTATATTTATGTACATATTATATATATATATATATATATATATATATATATATATATATATATATATATATATATATACTCCCTTCTATATATTATTAATGGATGGTATTGTCATTGTTTGTTCTTTGTTTTTTGTTCCTGATTCCTTGCCCTTTACTTTGCCCTTTTTAATAATGGTGTTTGCTAGTTGCCACTGCGCTGCGCCCGCCCATATCCTGTCCTTGCCGGCGTCCGCGGTCATGTGATGCCGGATCACGTGGGGCCCGTGTGTTTCCGGTTCCGGATGGCAGCGGGGCTCTTGGATGGCAGGACGGGCGGGCGGCGTGCAATGTGGTTATGGGGATTTCCGGTATGGCGACATATAAGATGTCGCTGGCGCCTGTCCGTTACACACCCCCTGAGGAAGGAGCATCGCGTGCTCCGAAACGCGCATCAGGGTGGGCCTGGGATCGTTACCGCTGGTGCACATCAGGTAACACCTCTATGACATTATCATTGTATTGGATAGTTGCCATTTTCTTTTGTGCACTCGCACTACATTAACAGTATTATTTGCATGGTGACTGTCCTGTATAGGTGTGTTCCTATATATGTGTTGATCCACTGTGTGTGGTCTCTATGATTAGTAGTCTATGTGCTGCCGCGGTGATGTGATCCTAGAGCCCTATGTGTATTATGCATGGACATACGGTCTGTTCCACTAGCCCCATTATTCACTATGTATCTGTTCTGTGTATTGTTGATTTTATTATATACTAGCTGTACTACCCGGCTTCGCCCGGGGTAATAACTGCTGTTAGCAAAATAGAATGTGTTAACAAAAATTTATTCTGCACAAAAAAACACAAAACAAATAGATAGAAATGTAATTATTAAAAGGCAAAAACTAAGCTAATAGAAGCATTTTACAAAATATATTTCAACACCAGAGATATTCCACACAGATTTAACTAAATTGGCCAAGTAATGTAAAGTAATCTTCTACTACTTAATCGAGAGCCTTTTGATAAACGACATTCTTAGTTTTTCCTTCAGGTGCAAAGACAAACAGATTTTTGGCTGTTCCAACTCTTGAACAGGCCACATAAAGTTGACCATGAGAAAAGCATGGAGATTGTAAATCTAAGCTAGCTGAAGAGCCCGGCGTTGCCTGGGCATAGTAAATATCTGTGGTTAGTTATAGCACCTCACTTCTCTTATTTTCCCATCACGCCTCTCATTTTCCCCATCACATCTTTCATTTTCCCCCTCACATCTCTCATTTTCTCCCTCACACCTCTCATTTTCCTCCTCACTCCTCTTATTTTCCCCCTCACTCCTCTCATTCCCCCCTACACTTGTCATTTCGACCTCACATCTGTCATTTTCCGATCACTCCACTATTTTCCCTCACTCCTCTCATTTTGCACTCACACCTTTTCATTTTCACCTCACACCTCTCATTTTCACCTCAGTATATACATGTTTGTCATCTCCCTTATATATAGTATACACCTGTATGTCATCTCCTGTATATAGTATATACCTGTATGTCATCTCCCCTGTATATAGTATATACCTGCTGTGTGTCATCTCCCCTGTATATAGTATATACCTGTGTCATCTCCTCCTATATATAGTATATACCTGTATGTAATCTCCTCCTGTATATAGTATATACCTGTGTGTCATCTCACCTATATATAGTATATATCTGTGTGTCATCTCCTCCTGTATATAGTATATACCTGTATGTCATCTCCTCCTATACATAGCATATACCCGTATGTCATCTCCTCCTGTATATACTATATACCTGTAGGTAATCTGCTCCTGTATATAGTATATACCTGTGTGTCATCTCCTTCTGTATATAGTATATACCTGTATGTCATCTCCTGCTGTATGTAGTATGTACCTGTATGTCATCTCCTCCTCTATATAGTATATGCCTGTGTGTCATCTCTCCTGTATATAGTATATATCTGTGTGTCATCTCCTCCTGCATATAGTATATACCTGTGTCATCTCCCCTGTAAATAGTATATACCTGTGTGTCATCTCCTCCTGTATATAGTATATATCTGTATGTCATCTCCTCCTGTATTAGACCTCGTTCACACGTTATTTGGTCAGTATTTTTACCTCAGTATTTGTAAGCTAAATTGGCAGCCTGATAAATCCCCAGCCAACAGTAAGCCCACCCCCTGGCAGTATATATTAGCTCACTCATACACATAATAGACTGGTCATGTGACTGACAGCTGCCAGATTCCTATATGGTACATTTGTTGCTCTTGTAGTTTGTCAGCTTATTAATCAGATTTTTATTTTTGAAGGATAATACCAGACTTGTGTGTGTTTTAGGGCGACTTTCGTGTGTCAAGTTGTGTGTGTTGAGTTGGGTGTGGCGACATGCATGTAGCGACTTTTGTGAGATGAGTTTTGTGTGGCGACATGCGTGTAGCAACTTTTTGTGTGTCGAGTTGCATGTGACAGGTTAGTGTAGCAAGTTGTGTGCAGCAAGTTTTGCGCATGGCGAGTTTTGCGCGTGGCGAGTTTTATGTGTGGTGCCTTTTGAGTATGTGCAAGTTTTGTGTGAGGCAACTTTTGCATGTGTTGCAACTTTTGTGCATGTGGCAATTTTTCCGCGTGTGCAAGTTTTGCGTGTAGCGAGTTTTCCATGAGGTGAGTTTTGCACGTGTGGCGAGTTTTGCATGTGGAGAGTTTTGCACGTGGCGCGTTTTGAGCAGCGACATTTGTGTTTCAACTTTTATGTGGCGAGGTTGGTGTATGTGTGGTGAAATGTGTGCTGAGGGTGGTATATGTGTTCGAGCACGTGGTAGTGTGTGGCGCATTTTGTGTGTGTGTGTTCATATCCCCGTGGTGGTGTGGTGAATATCCCATGTCGGGGCCCCACCTTAGCAACTGTACAGTATATACTCTTTGGCGCCATCGCTCTCATTCTTTAAGTCCCCCTTGTTCACATCTGGCAGCTGTTAATTTGCCTCCAACACTTTTCCTTTCATTTTGTCCTCATTATGTAGATAGGGGCAAAATTGTTTGGTGAATTGGAAAGCGCGGGGTTAAAATTTCACCTCACAACATAGCCTATGACGCTCCCAGGGTTCAGACGTGTGACTGTGCAAAATTTTCTGCCTGTAGCTGCGACGCCTCCAACACTTTTCCTTTCACTTTTTCCCCATTATGTAGATAGGGGCAAAATTGTTTGGTGAATTGGAAAGCGCGGGGTTAAAATTTCACCTCACAATATAGCCTATGACGCTCTCGGGGTCCAGACGTGTGACTGTGCAAAATTTTGTGGCTGTAGCTGCGACGGTTCAGATGCCAATCCCGGACATACATACACACATTCAGCTTTATATATTAGATATTTAATAAAGATATACGTTTTATGGGATTTGTTGACTGTGTTCTTTATGAGGTGTCAGTACGATAGACACGCATCTTTGGTTTTTGAGAGGGATTATGGGAAGTACCGCTCGCCCGACCCTTACAGAAACTGCAAGATGTCAGTGAATAGTAAAGTAGTTACAGGACTGGTCGACACTACGGGGTCCCTGAGGCGATCCAGATCAGGGATCCTGGAGGTTGTCAGGTCCTTCTACTCGTACCTCTTGGGGAAGAGGGATCTTGATTGGGATGAGATGTCGGCTTTCCTGGCTGAAGCCGTCCCCGAAACAGGGGTAGACCCCTCTCTTGACGTTTTGACAGAAATTATCAGGGAAGAGGAAGTTCAGTTGGCGATTGAAGGGCTTGCCCAAAAAAAAATCGCCTGGTCCAGATGGCTTAACATCTGAATTCTATAAGACCTTTAAGGACGTTTTGGTTCCCCTCTTGACTGAGGTATTCAATGAGTGTCTTTCCTCGGGCACTCTGCCGAAGTCAATGAGGAGGTTTGCTTTGATCATCCTGTCAAAGGGTAAGGACCCATCTTGCATTGAGAACTGGCGTCCCATAGCGCTTCTCAATGCAGACAGGAAGGTTCTGGCAAAGGTGCTGCTTAATCGGCTGGTGAAATTTGCACCCCGACTCCAGAGCATTGCTCTGTTCCAGGCCGCAGCGCATTTAGTGCTGTGCTCAGTGTCCGAGAGGCAGTGGAGAAGGGTACTGGAAGGGGTACATGCTGTCACTGGACCAGGCAAAAGCGTTTGATCGGGTTAATCACGAGTACCTCTGGTCCGTCCTTCTGAGATATGGCCTGCTGGGGGGGTTTGTTGATTGGCTTAAGACCTTGTACAGTGGGGCAGAGAGTTTCCCGCTTGTGAATGGTTGGATTGGCAGCTCTTTTGAGGTTGGGTCTGGTGTTTGCCAGGGTTGTCCCTTGAGCCCGTTGCTGTACGTGTTTGCAATTGACCCTCTTGTTAGGAGGGTGGAGCGTGGACCGTTGGCAGGGATCGGGATGGACCAGGCAGCACCGGAGGCCACTCTGAGGGTGGTGGCGTATGCCTATGATGTCACCGTGTTTGTTTCCTCTCACGAGGAGGCAGGGTGGCTGATGTCAGAGGTAGATGGCTACTCGGAGGCATCCGGGTCCAAGATCAACCAGGATAAGTTTGAGAGTCTCTGGCTGGGAGGAGGAGATCCTGGTTTTGATCTCCCGGACACCCTTCCAGGACCCAAAGTCTCTGCAAAAATCCTTGGCATCGAATTTGGCCAGGGGGATTACCCCAAACAAAATTGGGACAGCAGGCTAGAGATCGCCACTCAGAAGGTGAACCAATGGAAGGGTTGGTCTTTGACCCTAAGGGAAAGGGTAAACCTGATCAAAACTTACCTGCTCCCTTTACTGATTTATCTGGGCAGTGTGTGCATCTTGCCGGAATCTCTCTGGACTCGGGTCTACAGTTTGTTCTTCCAACTGTTATGGGGGAATAGACTGAACCTGGTTAAGAGGGAGGTTACTTACCGTACGCGGAGACTAGGAGGGTTGGGTATGGTCAACCTTGTGGTATTCCTTGTGGATACCTTCATTAAGATTAATATTGCAAACCTCTGGAAAGAGAGGGCTCCTCCGTGGGTATTCTCCTGTAGGGGATGGTTTCAGCCTTTCTTCCAGGAATGGGAGACAGGAGGGCAAGTGAAGGATCTTCGCACATCGCATGGACATCTTCTGGCTTACGCTACCTTGGTTCTGAAGGTAATTCGTCGGTGGGGTCTGGGAATGTGGGAGATCAGGACTCTGCCAAGGAAACTCCTTGAAAATAGGGTTCTGTTGACCCATTTCCAGAGGCCTCTGGCGCTCAGGGACTGCCCAAGTCGGGATCTTGGGGTGGGTTTGCATCTTTTGAATTCTATCAGGATACCCTAGAAGTTTTGGGACTTGGCTTGGCGCTGCTTCCATGGGAAACTGTGTGTGAGGGACAATCTGAAGTGTAGGAGCTCTGAGGACAGGAATTGTCCTCGGGAGCATTGTGGTACCTTGCTGGAAAGCATGGACCACTTCCTGCTTCATTATCCCTTCAACACAGAGGTGTACAACAGGGTGGGCGCCTTCATTGGCTGGTCTCGGCTGGCTGGTCTCTCCTATGCGGAATGGGCCTATGGAGCATTCGGAGACCTTGGTGGTCGGGACCGCTGCACCTTATTTCTAGTTAGCGCAGTGGTTAGGTATCACACGTGGAACGCAAGGTGCTTAGTATCGACGCAAAGATACTAAGCACTAGTCTGGTCGTCTCCTTTTCTGGTGGTGGGCTGCTGCTGACACTGTAGATTTTTGTTTTGTTTGATAATTATACAGTGATGTAGGGCTGCAGGCGCCGAAATTGGGCTTCGTGATTTGTGATTATTGTGGTGTGTGCTGCTGTATATATTGTATATATTGTATATGGGGATATAGATTTGTGTGTAGGTGTTAGGTTGGGTGGTGGGAAAAGGGGGGAGGTGGGTTTATCTTGTGGGACTATGGGACACTGGGTTGTTTGGGGGAAAAACTGGCACTGCCTGATCTGGCCTATGGACGTTGGACATGAACTGAGGCATGAGACGCAGGACCAGCTCTCAGGTCAATGCGGAGGTTGGGAATGGTGCGCTTGAGTGTGGGGTGGTGGTTAGCTTAGTATTGTATATATTTGCATAGTTTGTGGTTATTTTATTTATAAATAAATAAATAAATAAATAAAAAAAATAATAATAAAAATAAAAAATAAATAAAATTATAAAAAAATAAATAATAATAATAATAAAAAAAAAAATATGTATGTGTATATAGCCTTTGTTTGCTATTGTTTATTTGTTGTTGTGTGCTATTGTTTAAATTGTTTGCTATTATTTAGTTTGGTGACCTAACCAGAAGGTGTAAGTACTTAATGTTAGTTATTATTCAGTATATATAATACGTGTGAGAGGAGAGGATGAGCGGCTGGACCAGTGTTCATTATACTGATTATTTTCTGGCTGATATTTCTGTTTTGTTTCTGTTATTATTATTGTTATGTTTTTCATTTTTATAATAAAAGATCTACAGGATGTAACTCAGGATCAGTAATGTAATGTATGTGCACAGTGACTGCACCAGCAGAACAGTGAGTGCAGCTCTGGAGTATAATACAGGATGTAACTCAGGATCAGTAATGTAATGTATGTACACAGTGACTGCACCAGCAGAACAATGAGTGTAGCTCTGGAGTATAATACAGGATGTAACTCAGGATCGGTAATGTAATGTATGTACACAGTGACTGCACCAGCACAATAGTGAGTGCAGCTCTGGAGTATAATACAGGAGGTAACTCAGGATCAGTAATGTAATGTATGTACACAGTGACTGCACCAGCAGAATAGTGAGTGCAGCTCTGGAGTGTCATACAGGAAGAGGTGGAGCCTGCTTGCCGTGTGCTCTGTGTGCTGCCTAGAGAGAGCTCCTGGGAAGGGAGGGAAAGTTTTTCATCCAAGACTTTTTGTCTGCCCCCTTCCCAGGAAAGAAGGCTCATTTTGGGACTGGCCTCCGGGGCTGGGCCCCCAGCTCCCACCTCCCGGTCCAAGCCGGCGGGGGGTGGGAGGACTCCAACTCTGGCTAGGGTCACAAGATCTGGCCAAGGATCAGGCAAGGGATCCAGCATGAAGACCCGTAGGACCCCTGAGGCTGCGGCGGCTCCTTCCCCCGGAGGTAGGCCTAGTACGAGCAGGGGTGCTGCAGCGGTGCCCCTTGGTTGGGGTACCAAGGCGGCTAGAGAATCCGCTGTGGGCTATGGTTCACGCATCCATGCGCACCTCTGCGAGTATGAGGACGCCTCAAGGAAGCTAAAATCCCTCTGGGGGGAGTTGAGGGTAGCTAAGGAGAAGTCTGACAGGGCCTCCAGCAATAAGGCCGAGCTATCCGCCGCGGTCAAGAAGATAAAAAATTCCATACAAGACCTGGAAAGCCGGAGGTGTGAGTGCAGCGCCCCAGAGTCCTGGTCGTTGCAGTACTGTGGCTCCGCCGCTAAGGGGGGCTATGGTACGTCTGATGGCACTGAAGGAGTTCATCTGACCAGGTATCACAGACACCAATACATTTCACAGTCTGGCCTCCAGGGGGAGCTAAGGGTACTATTCATTAGGCCACTCCTCACAGTCTGGTAAAACTGGGGGTTAGGCAGGAAGTTAGAAAGAAAGCTGACTGGGTTGGAACCAGGCAACACCTTGTGGCAGAGGGTGTTGTAGGGGAAGATTCGGTAGGGTCCCTGTCAGGGGTGGGATCCTGACAGAGGCCTGGCAATCAGAGAGAAAGCTACGGGACCGCGCCTGCACTTCATAGCGGCGGTGCCCTAAGAAAGGACAAGAAGCGAGATTTATTGTGCTGAGTGAGAAACGAGATCAACGCAACAGGGAGAAACACCAGTAGGAGTCGTGCTGTTAGACCGAGGCAACATCCTACTGAGGCGTAAATAACCGGTGGCCGGAACGCCGAGGAAGTACAGAGCTCTAAGCATTACTTCAAACCAACGGCAGGGCAGAGAGCTATAGGCTGGCTGTCTCACCTACATCACCTACGCAGACATAGGGGGCAACCTTTGGAGAGGGGCGACTCTAGGGTCCCGGAAGAGCTCCGAGCCTTCCCGTCATACGGGTGCGTCCTACCATAAGATCTGGGGGGCGAGAAGAAGAAGAACATCAGAATCGAGTTGTTGTGAGGGAACACGAGGAACAGACACAACAGTTGTGGGGTACTATCCCGTAAGCACAGCAGGGGAGGACCACAACACACAAGCGCTAGAAGGAAGGCACAGAAGGAAGTTCCAGCGCTCCGATGCCAGAAAGCAAGGCCCTGCCGGAAAACGAGATGCTGCAAACGGAGATGACAGCGCCGCAGCGCAAGGCCCTGCAACCAGCGTTACAGATCCCAGCGGAGGCAGAGCAGACCGGCACCGGAGGGACCGCATCTGAAGCAGGTATGAAGGACGACCCTGCCCTGACGACCGACACCACTCCAGTGACTGCTAGTGCCATAACTGCTGACTCCATTCCAGTGACTGATCTTGCAGCAGCCGCTACCTCTGCTGCAGCAAATGCCCATACTCAAGCTGCGAAGACCTCCATCGCTGTGCATGATTTAACCGTACATGAAAGACAGATTAACGGCGTTTGTCCAGCACTGAGTGTAACCCTGGACCTCACTTTCCCCAGGCCAAGAAGGGTTAAGTGCCAGGTGCAGCCCTGGAAGCCGTCCAACTAAACCTCGGAAACCTGAACATGTAAATAGTTAACTGTTCCTCTGCTGTTTTGCTGCTAAAACCCGTCCAGGGTTAACTCTTAAAGGGATCCCTTTGTTGACCCGGGATCCCTATTGCCTTTTGTTTGTTTTCTATTTTTGCTCCGTTATCAAAGGACTGCCGAATCATGAACAATGCATGATACAAACTCCTTGTATATAGTTTGCACCTTCTTAAAGGTGCTCTCTACTGGTTTTACATAAAAGACGGACTCTTTGCGAAGATACGGTTCTTGGAACTTGCACTGGAGTCCTTGCTGCATACGGACTTGCGGCTTGAGAAGTTGCACTACCTCGTAGAGACATGGTCCCCTCTTAAAGGGGATGTTCACATCTTGCACTTATGTACAGTGTTGCCTTAAGATGGTTAGAAGGCAATAATGTCTTGACAGAAAAAGTAATGATGCTAATATGAAGAAGTTATATGTAGCCAACTAGTTGATTGTAAGAAATGTTTGATAATGTGTTAGAGAATGAGGACAGAAAGTGAACCCGTACGGGGTTAGTTAGTGAGTCCTCCTAGGAGCCATACAGAAATGGCTCAGTGATCTTAAACTGAAAGAAAAATGATATGTTCTATACTGTGTATAGTAGTGGAAGGACAGTAGGCCCGGGCGGAAAGGGGCGGTCCTGTACAGAAAGGAGAGGCAGTAGGTCTGGAGCAGTTAGGACAGGCGGTCCTGCAGATATAAAGAAGGAGAATGCATAAAAGTTAGTTAGCCTTATATGTGATATAAGAAGGTCTTTAGTGGATTTAGCGAGTACGTCCTTAAAGGCAATGTTAAATTATTGTTCAAAGATTTTGCACTTAGTAGAATACCCGGTTGGGTAAGAAAAGTTATTTAAAGTATTTAACTATGTTTGTAACGTTCAAGTGTCCTCACCTCCCATAAAGGGAAGCTCTGTTAAAAAGTTTACTCGTACTTGCATTTTCAAAATTGTATGTCTTTTTGCTGACATGTATTGTTGTTTTCTTCCCAGTCCAGGAGTACTGGATTTAACTGGGGGGAGTGCAGCGCCCCAGAGTCCTGGTCGTTGCAGTACCGTGGCTCCGCCGCTAAGGGGGGCTATGGTACGTCTGATGGCACTGAAGGAGTTCATCTGACCAGGTATCACAGACACCAATACATTTCACAGTCTGGCCTCCAGGGGGAGCTAAGGGTACTATTCATTAGGCCACTCCTCACAGTCTGGTAAAACTGGGGGTTAGGCAGGAAATTAGAAAGAAAGCTGACTGGGTTGGAACCAGGCAACACCTTGTGGCAGAGGGTGCTGTAGGGGAAGATTCGGTAGGGTCCCTGTCAGGGGTGGGATCCTGACAGAGGCCTGGCAATCAGAGAGAAAGCTACGGGACCGCGCCTGCACTTCATAGCGGCGGTGCCCTAAGAAAGGACAAGAAGCGAGATTTATTGTGCTGAGTGAGAAACGAGATCAACGCAACAAGGAGAAACACCAGTAGGAGTTGTGCTGTTAGACCGAGGCAACATCCTACTGAGGCGTAAATAACCGGTGGCCGGAACGCCGAGGAAGTACAGAGCTCTAAGCATTACTTCAAACCAACGGCAGGGCAGAGAGCTATAGGCTGGCTGTCTCACCTACATCACCTACGCAGACATAGGGGGCAACCTTTGGAGAGGGGCGACTCTAGGGTCCCGGAAGAGCTCCGAGCCTTCCCGTCATACGGGTGCGTCCTACCATAAGATCTGGGGGGCGAGAAGAAGAAGAACATCAGAATCGAGTTGCTAAATATTTAGAATTGAGAGTCCTCAGTGGTTGATACCTTTTAATGGCTAACTGAAAAGATGGTAACAAATTGCAAGCTTTCAAGACTACATACGTCTCTTCATCAGACAAAGACTAAAACAAATTCTGTATCAAAATCGAGTTGTTGTGAGGGAACACGAGGAACAGACACAACAGTTGTGGGGTACTATCCCGTAAGCACAGCAGGGGAGGACCACAACACACAAGCGCTAGAAGGAAGGCACAGATTTCCACCTGCAACGGGAACTCTGGAGGTGCCATCGGACCGGCCGGACTTGCGCAGCCCGGTTAATCGTATTCCGGACTGAGGACCCAGAAGCCTTCAGTAAAGAGGTAAAGAGACTGCAACCTTGTGTCCTCGTTATTAACTGTGACCGGCACTACACCGCACCACTACCACCATCCACATCTATTACTGTACGCCCCTCAGCAGGGTCACGGACCGGGTCTAGCCACCGTGACAACCCCAGAGCAGAGACTCAGAGGCCCGGTACCGGGTACCCCTCGGCCCTGCGGCAGTGGGGACGCTACATGAGATCCTGGATGGCAGCGGGCCCTTCCGTGAAAAGTTGGAAAATGATGACCGGTTCAGAGCCATGACCAGTGGGGCTCCGGAGGGGTCACGGAGCTCTGTCCAGGTGGTGGAGGAGGAAGAGGAATGCGAGGAGGAGGTCGCGCCCTACCCACCGCCTGGTGGCCTGGTAAGAGATCTCCAGGCGTCGCATAGTGGGATATTCCCCGAGTAGGTGGCTCTCCCCTCAGATTCTGGCCCTTCAGGGGACAGTGGGAGCGAGGGAGAGGATGAGGATGGTGGTAGTAGCAGCGAGGGGGGCTGCCTTGTTAAGCAGCAGATCCGGCAGATCGAGTCCCCGGTCCGTTTTAACCAGCTGAGGTTCGGGGATGAGATCTGCGAGGACGAGGCAACCAGGAGGGGGATGAAGAGAAAGGCTAAGAAAAGTAAGAAGAAGAAAACATCTACTGTGGAGAAATATGTGTATGTCCCCCTCTCTGGGGCCCCCCGATCCTGCTGTGCGGCACCCGCTACCCACCCCGGCTCGGGCTCTGTTGTGGGTCCGCAGCGAGGGAGCGGGGAGATTACAGGCCATGACACGCAGGGCGCTGCCTCTGTTTGTGGTAACGGAGGGGGTAGTGATGTGTCTGATATGGAGCATGGTGTGGAAGGTGGCCCAGAGGTGGGCAAGAGAGTGACAGCCGGGACCGCATCTCCGGCGGTGAGCGCTGGTGCCGGGTACCCAGGCACCTAGTAAAGTAAAGGGGGAGGGGCCTGTGGCTCCGGCAGAACTGGCTCATAAAAAGAAAATGGTGGGGGCTTCCCTGGCGGGGTCTGCGGTGAAGTCGGGGTCTCCTGCATTGGGGACACCGGTGGTGGATGCTGAGGGGGAGTGGCCTAGCCTGGGGCCGGCTGCTGGAGTTGCTGTGGCCAGGCTGTTTGTGGCCCAGGGTGTGGTGGTGGGGGGCGCTGTGCCCCAGGGGACTGGTACCGCCGGGGGGATTCCTGGGGGTGGATCCAGCTCTGGGTCGGCTCTGGGGGTCCCGCTGCGGCTGGTCTCAGGGGGCGTGGCCTCCTCGGCACCTGCTGCCCATGTAGGAGCAGCTTTGGATAGCTGTGCTGTGCGGCTGGTGGCGTGGCTTCCCAAGCAAAAGAAAAAAAAATGGTCTTAGCTACTGTCAGCAATGGAGCAGGGACTGCAGCAGACAGCAGCAAGGGCACCTGCCTGGCGGGGTCCCCTGAGTCTGGGGGCTTACCTGCTGTGGGGGCTCCGGTGACAAGGCAGGATGGAGCTGGAGGCAGGTCTGCACCTGGCTTCCTACCTGCCAGTGAGGGAGGAGGCTCTGTGCCTGCTGTGGTGCAAAGTCAGGCTGTGCTGCTTAAGTCCTATGGCAGCGCGACCCTTAAAGGGACACAAGCGCTGTGTGTGCCAAACCCCCCAACAGGGAAGATGCCACCAGTAGGTGGCGGTAGCAGAGGGGAAACAGAACCTGGAAATACCCAAAAGGTGAGGCAAAATAAAACTGACTCCAGTGTGCATGTGAGTGAGAGTGGGGTGACTGATGGAGTGGATGAGGAGGGTGCAGGTATGGAAGTGTCTATGGTTGAGGATGCAAGTGGCAGTGCGTCTAAGGTGGCAAGTGTGATTAGGGTGGCAAGTGTGAGTACGGTGTCTGATGGTAGTGGGAGAAGGGGGGAGGGGGCCGGTCCATCTGCCCCCCCCAGCCACAGGTTCTCTGAGTTATTCGGGGGTGGTGGCTGGAGCCTCGGGGTCTAGTCAGGGGGTTTCCTCGCCTCTGGACCTCAGGGATAGCGTCTTGCGGTGCCGTTTCCTGGAGGCCCTCAAAAAGGGAGAACGGACGATCGAAGTAGAGGGAAGAGTGGTGGACTTGGCCTTTTGGCTGGATAGACACGGCCAGGCTGCCTTCCAAGATAAAAGGGAAGGGGAAACGGTTTGGTCCCTCCCGACAGCCGGGCAGGGGGTGGCCAGGCGGAATGTGGTCCGTCTTCGGTGGAGGGGCAGTGAAGCGTGCCCGCCAAGGGCGAGGGTTGTGGAGCTCCTTCTGAAGATGGACTTTAGGGCGACGGACATCTTTGCCCTGATTCATCCGTTTGGCACCTCCTTCTTCGATGTCAGTTTTGTTCGGCCAGAGGGCTTGGAGCTTTTCTGGTCAAATTTCGAAATGGCAAAGGGGGAGCCCGGCTGGCGAGACTTTGCCGTGCAGGCGGTGTCTCGCCAAAATAGTGTAAAGAGGGTGACCGTTCTGACAAGTAACGAGTCCCTCTCTGGGGTCGACATAATGACGTGGCTTTCCCGTTATGGGGAAGTCACCGAGGTCCCTAAAAAAAAATAGGGACAGGTTTGGCATTTGGTCAGGGGGCTGGACCTTCATGGTAAAGTTGAAGGTTTCAGGAGGTACGGTCACCCACATCCCCTCCTCAGCATTTCTGGGGAGGGACAGAATCCAGATCTTCTACCAGGGGCAACCGAAGGTCTGCCACAGGTGCGGTGATCCCCGCCACTTCAGCGCAGGCTGCAAGGTGCAGAAATGTGCCTTGTGTGGTGGGGTAGACCATCTTGCGGCGGCCTGTGGTGACATTAGGTGTCACCTGTGTGGTGACCTAGGTCACCCATATAGCCGCTGCCCCCGTTCCTTTTCCAGCACCATCTCTGGCCCGGCAGGGGGGAGCCAAGGGGGGTCCCCGGTGGTGCAACTTCTGCTGGGGCTGAGGGTGGAGGCGTGAGGGGAGCTGAGGGGTCAGTGAGGAAAGGCGAGGCTGGTACATCTGCCCACCAGTGGCAACAGGTGAGGAGCCGTAAGGGCAGGGGGCAGGATAAGCCTCAGGCAACTGGAGTGATGACTGCCCCCACCCTGGAGGTGGCAGCCAAAGCCTCTGAGGCCCTGGGGGAAAAGGCGGTGAGCGAGGAGATCCGGAGGATGGAGAGGGAGGAGTTGGCTGCTTCTGATAACTCTTCCCAGTATGAAAGTCTGGATGAAGAGGTGGTGGAGCAGCCTAAAATAAATGGGTGACAATCGTACAGGTAAGAGTCGGAAGAAGAAGAAAAACAAGGCTAAAAAATCTAAGCCCCCCCTGGCCATTAGGGTGCCTACGGAAGGGCTCACCGACTCCCCTCTGATCCCCCTCTCCAATCGGTTCCAAGCCCTTGATGACTCTGCTGTGTCGGAGGTCGGGGGTGAGGGGCCGGACGCAACATCTGGGGTGCCTTCGGGGAGTGGTGAGGTCTGTCCTCCGGGGGATTCACACTCCTCTGGAGGGGGGACTGCCTCGGGGTCCAGGGGCGAGGAATCTATTTCTGGGAAGTCCAGTGCTGTAAAGGAGGATATGGACACCTCGGTGTCTTTAAAGAGGAGGGGTGAGTCGGGCTCCTCCTCAGAGGGGGAGAGGAAATCAGGGGGTACGGTTAAAAAACAGGCCATCTAACTCAATCACCCATGATGGCGGAACCTACCCCGTTGACTCTGGCGTCGATTAATGTCGCCAGCATAAAGTCAGATACGGCTAGATTTACGGCCTTTGATTTTTTCACCCGGGTTGAGGCTGATATTTTATTTTTGCAGGAGACCAGACTAATGGACCTGGGGTCCATCTACAAAGCAAAGAGGGAATGGAGAAGTGGGCCCTCATACTGGTCTCTTGCGGCCGAGCCGTATAGCGGGGTAGCGGTCCTTTTTAAGACCGCGGAGGTGGAATGCAGACGGGTGATCGAGGTAGAAATGGGGAGATGTTTGGTCCTTGACGTCTTCATGAGGGGACAGGAGCTTCGGCTCATCAATATCTATGGCCCGCAATCTAAGTGGGACCATAAATGTCTCTTCCTGAGGATCAAGCCCTATCTTTTTATGAGCCGGCAGGTGGTCTTCGGTGGGGATTTTAATACTGTAACCAGACTCCGTGATAGGGGAGGCCCCGGAGACCGGCTGGCTTATGATGGCGTAGCCTTGAATAGCATAGTAAGCGAAGCTCGCCTGGTGGATGTCCACATCCGGCACACCCCAGGTCACGGGAGTTTCACCTTTTTTAGGGGAAGCAGTAGATCTAGGATAGATAGGTTTTTTTAAAGGAGGAAGCCGTCTCTTCTGCAGTGTCCGCTGTTGAGGTGGAGTTCTCTGATCACTGTTTAATTTTCTTTACTTTGAATGTTACAGAGACCCCCCGGATGGGGAGAGGCCTATGGAAGCTGAATTCGTCCCTTCTGGAAGAGGCGGAAGTAAGACAGTCCTTTGAGGAATTTCTTCAGAGCCAGGTACCTCTCTTGGGTCTTTGTAGCAGTAAGTCTCAGTGGTGGGAGATCTTCAAAAGAAGGGTCGCAAGGTTCTTCCGTCAGCTCTCGAGCCTCAGGGGCCTGAACAGGTACCGCCTATATCGGGAGCTGGGGAGGAAACTCGAGCAGCTCGTCTCAACTGGAGGGGACCGAGAGGAAATCTCCAGGGTGAAGACCTTGCTCAAGGGGTGCCAGTATGATAGGCACACATCCTTGGTTTTTGAGAGGGATTTCGGGAGGTACCGCTCGCCCGACCCTTACAGAAACTGCAGGTTGTCAGTGAATTGTAAGATGGTGAGAGGACTGATTGACAGTACGGGGTCCATGAACAGATCCAAATCAGGGATCCTGGAGGTGGTCAGTGTCATGAATCCCAATGGCTAGGGATAGCACAGGACAAGCAAAGTACAAATATATAACGGACGAGCTCTAGGGTGATGGAACCTGGGCTGACCGCTGCCCTACGCCTGACAAACGCAACTAGAGATAGCCAGGGAGCGTGCCTACGTTGGTTCTAGACGCCACGCACCAGCCTAAGAGCTAACTAGCACTGCAGAGAAAATAAAGACCTCACTTGCCTCCAGAGGAATGAACCCCAAAAGATATAGTTGCCCCCTCACATGTATTGACGGTGAAATGAGAGGAAGGCACACACATAGAGATGATATATATAGTTTAGCAAATTGAGGCCCGCTGTAAACTAGAAAGCAGAACGATACAAAAGGGGACTGAGCGGTCAGCAAAAAACCCTAATCAAAAAAACCATCCTGAGATTACAAGAACCCATGTGCCAACTCATGGCACATGGGGAGAACCTCAGTCCACTAGAGCTACCAGCTAGCATAGAGACATAATAAGCAAGCTGGACAAAAACCAAACAACTGAAAATCAGCACTTAGCTTATCCTGAAAGATCTGGGAGCGGGTAGGCAGGAACCAAACAGAGCACATCTGAATACATTGATAGCCGGCAAGGAAATGACAGAAAGGCCAGGTAAAATAGGAAACACCCAGCCTCTGATGGACAGGTGGAAACCAAAGGCCGCAACCCACCAAAGTCACCCAGTACCAGCAGTAACCACCAGAGGGAGCCCACAAACAGAATCCACAACAGTACCCCCCCCTTGAGGAGGGGTCACCGAACCCTCACGAGAACCCCCAGGGCGATCAGGGTGAGCTCTATGGAAGGCGCGGACCAAATCAGTCGCATGAACATCGGAGGCGACCACCCAGGAATTATCCTCCTGACCATAACCCTTCCATTTAACCAAATACTAGAGTTTGCGTCTGGAAACACGAGAATCCAAGATCTTCTCAACAACATACTCCAATTCTCCCTCCACCAGCACCGGAGCAGGAGGCTCAACCGAAGGAACAACGGGCACCTCATACCTCCGCAACAACGACCGATGGAACACATTATGAATAGCAAACGATGCTGGGAGATCCAAACGAAAAGATACAGGGTTAAGAATCTCCGAGATCCTATAAGGACCGATGAACCGAGGCTTGAACTTAGGAGAAGAGACCTTCATAGGGACAAAACGAGAAGACAACCACACCAAATCCCCAACAAGAAGTCGGGGACCCACGCGGCGACGGCGATTAGCAAACTGCTGAGTCTTCTCCTGAGATAACTTCAAATTGTCCACCACCTGATTCCAAATCTGATGTAGCCTGTCCACCACCACGTCCACTCCAGGACAATCCGAAGGCTCCACCTGACCAGAGGAAAAACGAGGATGAAACCCCGAATTACAAAAAAAAAGGAGAGACCAACGTGGCAGAACTAGCCCGATTATTAAGAGCAAATTCAGCCAGTGGCAAAAAAGCAACCCAGTCATCTTGATCAGCAGAAACAAAACACCTCAAATAAGTTTCCAAGGTCTGATTAGTTCGCTCCGTCTGGCCATTCGTCTGAGGATGGAATGCAGACGAGAAAGACAAATCAATGCCCATCTTGGCACAAAACGTCCGCCAAAATCTAGACACAAACTGGGATCCCCTGTCAGAAACGATATTCTCCGGAATCCCATGCAAACGAACCACGTTCTGAAAAAATAAAGGGACCAACTCAGAGGAGGAAGGCAACTTAGGCAAGGGCACCAAATGAACCATCTTAGAAAAGCGGTCACACACAACCCAGATAACGGACATTTTCTGTGAAACCGGGAGATCAGAAATAAAATCCATGGAAATGTGCGTCCAAGGCCTCTTCGGGATGGGCAAGGATAACAACAACACACTGGCCCGAGAACAGCAAGGCTTAGCTCGAGCACACACTTCACAAGACTGCACAAAGGTACGCACATCCCTAGACAAGGAAGGCCACCAAAAAGACCTGGCCACCAAGTCTCTAGTACCAAATATTCCAGGATGACCAGCCAACACAGAAGAATGGACCTCGGAGATGACTCTACTGGTCCAATCATCCGGAACAAACAGTCTTTCTGGTGGACAACGATCCGGTTTATCCACCTGAAACTCCTGCAATGCACGTCGCAAGTCTGGGGATACGGCGGACAATATTACCCCATCCCTAAGGATACCAGTAGGCCCAGAGTCTCCAGGAGAGTCAGGCACAAAACTCCTGGAAAGAGCATCTGCCTTCACATTCTTTGAACCTGGCAGGTATGAAACCACGAAATTGAAACGAGAAAAAAACAACGACCAACGAGCCTGTCTAGGATTCAAACGCCTGGCAGACTCAAGGTAAATGAGATTCTTGTGATCAGTCAAGACCACCACACGATGTTTAGCACCCTCAAGCCAATGACGCCACTCCTCAAATGCCCACTTCATGGCCAAAAGCTCCCGATTACCCACATCATAATTGCGCTCGGCGGGCGAGAATTTTCTAGAGAAGAATGCACATGGCTTCATCACCGAGCCATTAGAACTTCTCTGTGACAAAACCGCCCCCGCTCCAATCTCGGAAGCATCAACCTCAACCTGAAAAGGAAGTGAAACATCTGGTTGACACAACACAGGAGCAGAAGAAAACCGGCGCTTAAGTTCCTGAAAGGCCTCCACGGCCGCAGGAGACCAATCAGCAACATCAGCACCCTTTTTAGTCAAATCAGTCAAAGGTTTAACAATACTGGAAAAATTAGCAATGAACCGACGATAAAAATTAGCAAACCCCAAGAACTTCTGAAGGCTCTTAACAGATGTAGGTTGTGTCCAGTCACAAATCGCCTGAACCTTGACGGGATCCATCTCAATAGTAGAAGGAGAAAAAATGTACCCCAAAAAAGAAATCTTCTGGACTCCGAAGAGACACTTTGAGCCCTTCACAAACAGAGAATTGGCCCGCAGAACCTGAAACACCTTCCTGACCTGTAGAACATGAGACTCCCAGTCATCAGAAAACACCAAAATATCATCCAAATACACAATCATAAACTTATCCAGATATTCACGGAAAATATTGTGCATAAAGGACTGAAAGACTGACGGAGCATTGGAGAGTCCAAAAGGCATTACCAAATACTCAAAATGGCCCTCAGGCGTATTAAATGCGGTTTTCCACTCATCACCCTGTTTTATCCGCACCAGATTATACGCACCGCGAAGATCTATCTTAGTGAACCACCTAGCCCCCTTAATGCGAGCAAACAAATCAGTCAATAATGGCAATGGATACTGATATTTGACTGTAATCTTATTCAGAAGGCGATAATCTATACAAGGCCTCAGGGAACCATCTTTTTTTTCCACGAAAAAAAAACCTGCTCCCAGAGGGGACGAAGATGGACGAATATGTCCCTTTTCCAAGGACTCCTTAATATAATTCCGCATAGCAGTATGCTCTGGCAGTGACAGATTAAATAAACAACCCTTAGGGAACTTACTGCCAGGAATCAATTCTATAGCACAGTCACAATCTCTATGAGGAGGGAGCGAATTGAGCTTAGGCTCCTCAAAAACATCCCTATGCCAGAAAAAACGCATCCACACTGAGCAATGCAGGATCCCCTGGTGCCAATGCAAATGCCCAATTCTGAGGGTCGCCCCGCAGGAAAGATATTACAATCTTGATCTGTTGAGCAGGGTCTCCAGAGGAGCGAGATTTTAAAGAAAGAAACAATTTACAATTGTTCCTGAAATTCAGGAAGGTAGATCTATCTCCAGAAAAGAACTCTGGAATAGGAATTCTAGGTTCAGACATGGGAGTGTGAACAACAAAATCCTGTATGTTTTGAACTTTTGCCGCGAGATTACTCAGGCTGGAAGCCAAACTCTGGACATCCATGTTAAACAGCTAAGATCAGAGCCATTCAAGGGTTAAGAGGAGGTAAGAAGCAGCTAGACAGCAATTAAGGGCTAGGCAGCAAAACTCTGAAGGGAAAAAAAAAAAAAAAAAAATTTCCCTTAAACACTTCTTTTTCTCCTGCTTCAGCCCAAACAATTAACACTTTGTGGGCCGGCTATACTGTCATGAATCCCAATGGCTAGGGATAGCACAGGACAAGCAAAGTACAAATATATAACGGACGAGCTCTAGGGTGATGGAACCTGGGCTGACCGCTGCCCTACGCCTGACAAACGCAACTAGAGATAGCCAGGGAGCGTGCCTACGTTGGTTCTAGACGCCACGCACCAGCCTAAGAGCTAACTAGCACTGCAGAGAAAATAAAGACCTCACTTGCCTCCAGAGGAATGAACCCCAAAAGATATAGTTGCCCCCTCACATGTATTGACGGTGAAATGAGAGGAAGGCACACACATAGAGATGATATATATAGTTTAGCAAATTGAGGCCCGCTGTAAACTAGAAAGCAGAACGATACAAAAGGGGACTGAGCGGTCAGCAAAAAACCCTAATCAAAAAAACCATCCTGAGATTACAAGAACCCATGTGCCAACTCATGGCACATGGGGAGAACCTCAGTCCACTAGAGCTACCAGCTAGCATAGAGACATAATAAGCAAGCTGGACAAAAAACCAAACAACTGAAAATCAGCACTTAGCTTATCCTGAAAGATCTGGGAGCAGGTAGGCAGGAACCAAACAGAGCACATCTGAATACATTGATAGCCGGCAAGGAAATGACAGAAAGGCCAGGTAAAATAAGAAACACCCAGCCTCTGATGGACAGGTGGAAACCAAAGGCCGCAACCCACCAAAGTCACCCAGTACCAGCAGTAACCACCAGAGGGAGCCCACAAACAGAATCCACAACAGGTCAGATCCTTCTACTTGCACCTCTTGGGTAGGAGGGATCCTGATCGGGATGAGATGTCGGCTTTCCTGACTGAAACCATCCCTGAGCCAGGGGATGACCCCTCTCTTCATGTTTTGGCAGAAGCAATCAGGGAAGAGGAAGTGAGATGGGCGATTGATGGGCTCTGGCCCAAAAAGTCACCCGGTCCGGATGGCTTAACATCCGAGTTCTACAAGACTTTTAGGGACTCTTTGGTCCCCCTCTTGACTGAGGTGTTTAATGAGTGCCTCTCCTCAGACATTCTGCCCAGTTCAATGAGGAAGTCAGCCCTGATTATCCTGTCAAAGGGTAAAGACTTGTCCCATAGCGCTTCTCAATACGGACCGAAAGGTTCTGGCAAAGGTGCTTTTTAATCGGTTGGTGCAGTTTGTGCCCCGGCTCCTTTTGGGGTCCCAGCACTGCTCTGTTCCAGGCCGCAGTACATTTAGTGCTGTGCTCGGTGTCCGGGAGGCAGTGGAGCAGGGCAGGGCAGGTCACTGGAAGGGGTACTTGCTGTCCTTAGACCAGGCGAAGGCCTTTGACCGGGTTAACCATGAGTACCTCTGGTCCGTCCTTCTGAGGTATGGTCTGCCTGGGAGGTTTGTTGATTGGTTGAGAGTTTTATACAATGGGGCAGAGACTTTTCCGCTCGTGAACGGTTGGGTCGGACACCCTTTTGAGGTGAGGTCTGGTGTCCGCCAGGGCTGTCCTCTGAGCCCACTGTTATACGTGTTTGCGATCGACCCCCTTTTAAGGAGGGTGGAGCGTGGACCGTTGATGGGAGTCGGGATGGACCAGGTGGAGCCAGAGGCCGCCTTGAGGGTAGTGGCGTACGCTGACGATGTTTCCCTTTTTGTATCCTCGAGAGAGGAGGCAGATTGGGTGATGTCTGAGGTTGAACGCTACTCGGTGGCATCCGGGTCCATGGGACAAGTGTGAGAGTCTCTGGCTGGGAGGGGGAGATCCAAGTTTTGATCTCCCGGACACCCTGCCAGGGCCTCAGGCCACAGCAAAAATATTAGGCATCAGTTTCGGCCCGGGGGACTATTCCCAGCAAAACTGGGAGGGCAGACTTAAGATTGCTGCCCAGAAGCTGGATCAGTGGAAGGGTTGGTCTTTGACCCTAAGGGAAAGGGTTAGTCTTGCCAAGGGCTATTTGCTTCCTTTGCTAATATATTTGGGCAGCGTTTGCATCTTGACAGAGCCTCTTTGGACACGGGTCTACAGCCTGTTTTTCCAATTATTATGGGGAAATAGGCTGAACCTAATCAAGAGGGAGGTCACATACCGCACGAGGAGACTAGGACATACCTCCCAACTTTTGAAGATGGGAAAGAGGGACAAAGTTTGCGGCGCGCTTTGCGCGCCGCGGCAAATTTTAGGCCACGCCTCTGACCACACCCATTCATAATTAGTCACACCCATATCCACATCCCAACCACACCCATTTAGCACTGCCGATCACACTGTTTCATATACAATAATTATAAACAAAAAAATATGGCCACACAGTGCCCCATACTGTATAATGGCCACACATGATGCTCCATACTGTACGATGACCACACATGACGCTCCATAATATATAATGACCACACATGACGCTCCATAATATATAATGAACACACATGACGCTCCATACTGTATAATGAACACACATGATGCTCCATACTGTATGACCGCACATGATGCTCCATAGTGTATAATGACCGCACATGATGCTCCATACTGTATGACCGCACATGATGCTCCATACTGTATAATGACCGCACATGATGCTCCATACTGCATGACCGCAAATGATGCTCCATACTGTATAATGACCGCACATGATGCTCCAGACTGTATAATGACCGCACATGATGCTCCAGACTGTATAATGACCGCACATGATGCTCCATACTGTATAATGACCGCACATGATGCTCCATACTGTATGACCGCAAATGATGCTCCATACTGTATAATGACCGCACATGATGCTCCATACTGTATAATGACCGCACATGATGCTCCAGACTGTATAATGACCGCACATGATGCTCCAGACTGTATAATGACCGCACATGATGCTCCAGACTGTATAATGACCGCACATGATGCTCCAGACTGTATAATGACCGCACATGATGCTCCAGACTGTATAATGACCGCACATGATGCTCCATACTGTATAATGACCGCACATGATGCTCCATACTGTATAATGGCCGCACATGATGCTCCATACTGTATAATGGCCACACATGATGCTCCATACTGTATAATGGCCGCACATGATGCTCCATACTGTATAATGGCCACACATGATGCTCCATACTGTATAATGACCGCACATGATGCTCCATACTGTATAATGGCCACACATGATGCTCCATACTGTATAATGACCGCACATGATGCTCCAGACTGTATAATGACCGCACATGATGCTCCATACTGTATAATGGCCGCACATGATGCTCCATACTGTCTAATGGCCGCACATGATGCTCCATACTGTATAATGACCGCACATGATGCTCCATATTGTATAATGACCACACATGATGCTCCATACTGTATAATGACCACACATGATGCTCCATACTGTATAATGGCCACACATGATGCTCCATACTGTATAATGACCGCACATGATGCTCCATACTGTATAATGACCGCACATGATGCTCCATACTGTATAATGGCCGCACATGATGCTCCATACTGTCTAATGACCGCACATGATGCTCCATACTGTATAATGACCGCACATGATGCTCCATATTGTATAATGACCACACATGATGCTCCATACTGTATAATGACATACAGGCACGCAGCTCACACACAGGCACGCAGCTCACACGCACGCAGCTCACACACGCACGCAGCTCACACACGCACGCAGCTCACAAACACATGCAGCTTTGACACAAATGCATCACACACGCAGCCATCACACACACACGCAGCCATCACACATACACACGCAGCCATCACACACACACACGCAGCCATCACACACACACACACGCAGCCATCACACACATGCAGCCATCACACACACACACGCAGCCATCACACACACACACACGCAGCCATCACACACACACACACGCAGCCATCACACACACACAGCCATCACACACACACACCCAGCCATCACACACACACACGCAGCCATCACACACACACACGCAGCCATCACACACACACACACACGCAGCCATCACACACACACGCAGCCATCACACACACACACGCAGCCATCACACACATCACACACACACAATCTCCTCTGTGATGCAGGGGCGGCTGATGTCCATGTGCAGCTCTCTGCTGAAGTCTTCAGTCTCCTGCTCACAGCTCTGCACTATCCCGGCACCTCCCCCGTCTCTCCTTCTCTGCCGGGATAGCAGCTAAGAGCAGAAGCCGGAGCTCCGTGCACACACAGCCAGAGGTAGTGAATCGCTGACCTTTCTTCTTGATTGCTGCAGGCTCTCTCCTTCAGCGTGGCAGCGCCGCACAGGGGGCGGGAGGGGGGGGGGTGTTGCGCGGGCGGTCAGGAGGCAGCTTTTATAAAAAAAAAAAAAAAAAACAGGCTCTCTCTACGTCCCGGAAGTGGGCGGGGCTTCACCGGCGGCCGCAAATTCGGGATTTTAAATGCCCGAAGCGGGACAGCGGGACCCCGGTGCCAAAGCGGGACTGTCCCGCTAAAATCGGGACGGTTGGGAGGTATGGACTAGGAGGGTTGGGTATGGTCAACCCAGTGGTGTTTCTGGTAAACACCTTTCTTAAGGCAAACATCGCCAATCTCTGGTTATGCTACCCCAGTTCTGAAGGTGATCCGTCGGTGGGGTCTGGGAGATCAGGACCATGTCGAGAAGGTTTCTTGACAATAGGGTCCTGTTGACCCACTTTCAGAAGCCCCTGCATTCCTAGGTGTGCGGAATCCCCGCAATTCCGCAAATTTAACCCCTTAATCCCATATGACGTACTATACCGTCGAGGTGGGGTGGGCCTTAATTCCCGGTGACGGTATAGTACGTCATACGCGATCGGCCGCGCTCACGGGGGGAGCGCGGCCGATCGCGGCCGGGTGTCGGCTGCATATCGCAGCTGACATCCGGCACTGGACCGCCCCCGGCACATTAACCCCCGGCACACCGCGATCAAACATGATCGCGGTGTACCGGCGGTACAGGGAAGCATCGCGCAGGGAGGGGGCTCCCTGCGGGCTTCCCTGAGACGATCGGTACAAGGTGATGTACTCACCTCGTACCGAACGTCTTCTCCCTGCAGGCCCCGGATCCAAAATGGCCGAGGGGCTGTATCCGGGTCCTGCAGGGAGCACTTCCGGGTCGGAGCAGGCTGCAGATGAAAGCTGCAGCCTGCTCCGATGAAAGTATGATCGCAGATCTGATAGAGTGCTGTGCACACTATCAGATCTGCGATCTGTGATGTCCCCCCCTGGGACAAAGTAAAAAAGTAAAAAAAAAAATTTCCACATGTGTAAAAAAAAAAAATAATAATTCCTAAATAAATAATAATAAAAAAAAAAATATTATTCCCATAAATAAATTTCTTTATCTAAAAAAAACAAACAAAAACAATAAAAGTACACATATTTAGTATCGCCGCGTCCGTAACGACCCAACCTATAAAACTGGCCCACTAGTTAACCCCTTCAGTAAACACCGTAAGAAAAAAAAAAAAAAACGAGGCAAAAAACAACGCTTTATTACCATACCGCCGAACAAAAAGTGGAATAACACGCGATCAAAAAGACGGATATAAATAATCATGTTACCGCTGAAAACGTCATCTTGTCCCGCAAAAAACGAGCCGCCATACAACATCATCAGCAAAAAAATAAAAAAGTTATAGTCCTCAGAATAAAGCGATGCCAAAATAATTATTTTTTCTATAAAATAGTTTTTATCGTATAAAAGCGTCAAAACATAAAAAAATGATATAAATGAGGTATCGCTGTAATCGTACTGACCCGACGAATAAAACTGCTTTATCAATTTTACCAAGCGCAGAACGGTATAAACGCCTCTCCCAAAAGAAATTCATGAATAGCTGGTTTTTGGTTATTCTGCCTCACAAAAATCGGAATAAAAAGTGATAAAAAATGGTCACGTGTCCGAAAATGTTACCAATAAAAACGTCAACTCGTCCCGCAAAAAACAAGACCTCACATGACTCTGTGGACCAAAATGTGGAAAAATTATAGGTCTCAAAATGTGGAGACGCAAAAACTTTTTTGCTATAAAAAGCGTCTTTTAGTCTGGTTTCACACTTGCGTTTTTATCTGCATGCGTTTTTTAAAAAAACCGCATGTGTGAAAAAATGCATGTAAACGCGGTAAAACGCATGCGTTTTTATAGAAAAACACAAGAAAACAAGAAAAAAACAAAAAACCCTAACCCTACCCCTAACCCTACCCCTAACCTGAAATACGTGGCACTGAAATACGTGGCACTGAAATATACGTTTATATACGTATATACGTATATAAGTGCCACGATATTTCAGTGGCCACGTATATAAGTGCCACGTATTTAAGTGCCACGTATTTAAGTGCCACGTATTTAAGTGCCACGTATTTAAGTGCCACGTATTTAAGTGCCACGTATTTAAGTGCCACGTATTTACGTGCCACGTATTTTTCAGTGCCTGAAATACGTGGCACTGAAATACGTGGCACTGAAATATCGTGGCACTGAAATATCGTGGCACTGAAGTATTTACGTGCCACGTATTTTTCAGTGCCTGAAATACGTGGCACTGAAATACGTGGCACTGAAATACGTGGCACTGAAATATCGTGGCACTGAAATATCGTGGCACTTAAATACGTGGCACTTAAATACGTGGCACTTAAATACGTGGCACTTATATACGTGGCACTTATATACGTGGCACTTATATACGTGGCACTTATATACGTGGCACTTATATACGTGGCACTTATGACTGTCAGAAAATGTTCAGTAAACGGTTAGGGGTAGGGTTTCAGGTAGAATTGGGGAGTTTCCACTGTTCAGGCACATCAGGGGCTCTCCAAACGCGACATGGCGTCCAATCTCAATTCCAGCCAATTCTGCGTTGAAAAAGTAAAACAGTGCTCCTTCCCTTCCGAGCTCTCCCGTGCGTCCAAAAAGGGGTTTACCCCAACATATGGGGTATCAGCGTACTAGGGACAAATTGAACAACAACTTCTGGGGTCCAAGTTCTCTTGTTATCCTTGGGAAAATAAAAATTTGGGGGGCTAAAAATCATTTTTGTGGGAAAAAAAATATGTTTTATTTTCACGGCTCTGCGTTGTAAACTGTAGTGAAACACTTGGGGGTTCAAAGTTCTCACAACACATCTAGATAAGTTCCTTGGGAGGTCTAGTTTCCAATATGGGGTCACTTGTGGGGGGTTTGTACTATTTGGGTACATCAGGGGCTCTGCAAATGCAACGTGACGCCTGCAGACCAATCCATTTAAGTCTGCATTCCAAATGGCGCTCCTTCCCTTCCGAGCTCTGTCATGCGCCCAAACAGTGGTTCCCTCCCCACAAATGGGGTATCAGCGTACTCCAGACAAATTGGACAACAACTTTTGGGGTCCAATTTATCCTGATACCCTTGTGAAAATACAAAACTGGGGGCTAAAAAATCATTTTTGTGAAAAAAAAAAATAATTTTTATTTTCACGGCTCTGCGTTATAAACTGTAGTGAAACACTTGGGGGTTCAAAGCTCTCAAAACACATCTAGATAAGTTCCTTAGGGGGTCTACTTTCCAAAATGGTGTCACTTGTGGGGGGGTTTAATGTTTAGGCACATCAGGGGCTCTCCAAACGCAACATGGCGTCCCATCTCAATTCCAGTCAATTTTGCATTGAAAAGTCAAATGGCGCTCCTTCCCTTCTGAGCTCTGCCCTGCGCCCAAACAATGGTTTACACCCACATATGGGGTATCAGTGTACTCAGGACAAATTGCACAACAATTTTTGGGGTCCAATTTCTTCTCTTACCCTTGGGAAAATAAAAAATTGGGGGTGAAAAGATCATTTTTGTGAAAAAATATGATTTTTTATTTTTACGGCTCTGCATTATAAACTTCTGTGAAGCACTTGTTGGGTCAAAGTGCTCAACACACATCTAGATAAGTTCCTTAAGGGGTCTACTTTCCAAAATGGTGTCACTTGTGGGGGGTTTCAATGTTTAGGCACATTAGGGGCTCTCCAAACGCAACATGGCGTCCCATCTCAATTCCAGTCAATTTTGCATTGAAAAGTCAAATGGCGCTCCTTCCCTTCTGAGCTCTGCCCTGCGCCCAAACAATGGTTTACACCCACATATGGGGTATCAGTGTACTCAGGACAAATTGCACAACAATTTTTGGGGTCCAATTTCTTCTCTTACCCTTGGGAAAATAAAAAATTGGGGGTGAAAAGATCATTTTTGTGAAAAAATATGATTTTTTATTTTTACGGCTCTGCATTATAAACTTCTGTAAAGCACTTGTTGGGTCAAAGTGCTCACCACACATCTAGATAAGTTCCTTAGGGGGTCTACTTTCCAAAATGGTGTCACTTGTTAGGGGTTTCAATGTTTAGGCACATCAAGGGCTCTCTAAATGCAACATGGCGTCCCATCTCAATTCCAGTCAATTTTGCATTGAAAAGTCAAATGGCGCTCCTTCCCTTCCGAGCTCTGCCCTGCGCCCAAACAATGGTTTACACCCACATATGGGGTATCAGCGTACTCAGGACAAATTGCACAACAATTTTTGGGGTCCAATTTCTTCTCTCACCCTTGGGAAAATAAAAAATTGGGGGTGAAAAGATATTTTTTGTGAAAAAATATGATTTTTTATTTTTACGGCTCTGCATTATAAACTTCTGTAAAGCACTTGTTGGGTCAAAGTGCTCACCACACATCTAGATAAGTTCCTTAGGGGGTCTACTTTCCAAAATGGTGTCACTTGTGGGGGGTTTCAATGTTTAGGCACATCAGGGGCTCTCCAAATGCAACATGGCGTCCCATCTCAATTCCAGTCAATTTTGCATTGAAAAGTCAAATGGCGCTCCTTTGCTTCCAAGCTCTGCCATGCGCCCAAACTGTGGTTTACCCCCACATATGGGGTATCAGCGTACTCAGGACAAATTGTACAACAACTTTTGGGGTCTATTTTCTCCTGTTACCCTTGGTAAAATAAAACAAATTGGAGCTGAAATAAATTTTGTGTGAAAAAAAGTTAAATGTTCATTTTTATTTAAACATTCCAAAAATTCCTGTGAAACACCTGAAGGGTTAATAAACTTCTTGAAAGTGGTTTTGAGTACCTTGAGGGGTGCAGTTTTTAGAATGGTGTCACACTTGGGTATTTTCTATCATATAGACCCGTCAAAATGACTTCAAATGAGATGTGGTCCCTAAAAAAAAATGGTGTTGTAAAAATGAGAAATTGCTGGTCAACTTTTAACCCTTATAACTCCGTCACAAAAAAAAATTTTGGTTCCAAAATTGTGCTCATGTAAAGTAGACATGTGGGAAATGTTATTTATTAAGTATTTTGTGTGACATATGTCTGTGATTTAAGGGCATAAAAATTCAAAGTTGGAAAATTGCGAAATTTTCAAAATTTTCGCCAAATATTCGTTTTTTTCACAAATAAACGCAAGTTATATCGAATAAATTTTACCACTAACATGAAGTACAATATGTCACGAGAAAACAATGTCAGAATCGCCAAGATCCGTTGAAGCGTTCCAGAGTTATAACCTCATAAAGGGACAGTGGTCAGAATTGTAAAAATTGGCCCGGTCATTAACGTGCAAACCACCCTCGGGGCTTAAGGGGTTAATGAACATGTTGCTTTTTTTTCCGCGACGCGATTTTTTTGCGGAAAAAAATGCAACATTTGCACAAGAAATGCGGAATACACTGTAAATAATAGGAGGCATATGTAAGCGGTTTTTTTGCATTTTTATCACGTTTTTATAGCGAAAAAACGCAAAAAAAGTGAAAAATACTCAACGTGTGCACGTGGCCTCAATGTGCCCTAGGGAGAGTTAAGTTATGTGTGCCTGTGATAGGGTTGAGTTAAGGTACCTTCACACGAAACGACTTTGTAACGATATCGCTAGCGATCCGTGACGTTGCAGCGTCCTCGCTAGCGATATCGTTTAGTTTGACACGCAGCAGCGATCAGGATCCTGCTGTGATGTCGCTGGTCGCTGAATAAAGTCCAGAACTTTATTTGGTCGTCCGATCGCCGTGTATCGTTGTGTTTGAAAGCAAAAGCAACGATACCAGCGATGTTTTACACTGGTAACCAGGGTAAACATCGGGTTACTAAGCGCAGGGCCGCGCTTAGTAACCCGATGTTTACCCTGGTTACCAGCGTAAAAGTAAAAAAAAAAAACAGTACATGCTCACCTGCGCGTCCCCCAGCATCTGCTTCCTGACACTTACTGAGCGCCGGCCCTAAAGTGAAAGTGAAAGCACAGCGGTGACGTCACCGCTGTGCTGTTAGGGCCGGAGCTCAGTCAGTGTCAGGAAGCAGACGCTGGGGGACGCGCAGGTGAGCATGTACTGTTTTTTTTTTTTACTTTTACGCTGGTAACCAGGGTAAACATCGGGTTACTAAGCGCGGCCCTGCGCTTAGCAACCCGATGTTTACCCTGGTTACCCGGGGACCTCGGCATCGTTGGTCGCTGGAGAGCGGTCTGTGTGACAGCTCCCCAGCGATCAAACAGCGACGCTGCAGCGATCGGCATCGTTGTCGCTATCGCTGCAGCGTCGCTTCGTGTGAAGGTACCTTTAGTCTTATTTATCTTTTTATCTTTATTTTGTAGGGTCAGATAGATGTGTAGGGACAGGGAGGGACAGATAGGGACAGTCTTTAGGGACAGGTAGTTAGTATTAAGTTGGTAGTGAGGGACAGGTAGGGGCATGTAGGGAGAGATTGGTAGGGCTATGGGGACAGGATTTTCTCTTTTGTGTTGTTAGGGAGGGTCAGGGTGATGTGTGGTTGATTAGGGTGAGAGCCTCTATGGTCTCCAGTTCCTGGTGGTGGGCTGTAACCCTCACTTACAGATTTTTGTTTTGTAATTGGTAACCCGGGGATAGGGCTTGCAAGCATTGAACTTGGGCCTGTTCTTTGGTCATGGTTAAGGTGTGTACTGGTGGTTATTATGTTATTATTTATATATGTTATTATAAGGTTGCATATATGTTACATGTGTACTATGATGCGTTTAGGGGGGGGATTTAGTTTAGGTGGGGGGATGGGTTTTGGAGAATGGACGTCCGGCGGGATGCCAAGAAGAAAAAAAAAGGCCATAAACTTTAATGGACCTTGCTGTGTAGGAAAGGCCACAAACTTTCGTGGGATCTGGTGTGATAGGCCACAAACTCTCGTGGGACCTGGTGTGATAGGCCACAAACTTTCGTGGGACCTTTGGGGGAATGGTGGTGGTTTAGTTTAGGAGGAAAAATAAAATAAAAATAAAAAAAATATATAAAATAAAATATATATATAAAAATATATGATTAAGTTTCGGCCAGGTGGCCTATTTACTTTCTTTAGGGCAGATGGCCGACTTTTGTTTATTTTTCTAGGGATGAATGCATGGGTATGTGTTTATGAGGGGAAAAAGGAACAAAGGAAGGGAAAAAAGGATATAGGTTAAGGTCTCTTCCTTTGCTGGGGGGTATTAATGAAATGGAGGAACATTTTGTTTGTATAAATATGCTGGACATTGGACTTTTGGGGATTGTGAATAATTTGTTTTGTTATTGAGTTTGTATGTAAGTTTTGCCTGTAAGTTTTGTTTTGTACTTTTATAATAAAAAAAGAGATACAGGATGTAACTCAGGATCAGTAACGTAATGTATGTACATAGTGAGTGCACCAGCAGAATAGTGAGTGCAGCTCTGGAGTATAATACAGGATGTAACTCAGGATCAGTAATGTAATGTATGTACACAGTGACTGCACCAGCAGAATAGTGAGTGCAGCTCTGGGGTATAATACAGGATGTAACTCAGGATCAGTAACGTAATGTATGTACATAGTGACTGCACCAGCAGAATAGTGAGTGCAGCTCTGGAGTATAATATAGGATGTAACTCAGGATCAGTAATGTAATGTATGTACACAGTGACTGCACCAGCAGAATAGTGAGCGCAGCTCTGGTGGGGTATAATACAGGATGTAACTCAGGATCAGTAATGTAATGTGTGTACACAGTGACTGCACCAGCAGAATAGTGAGTGCAGCTCTGGGGTATAATACAGGATGTAACTCAGGATCAGTAATGTAATGTATGTACACAGTGACTGCACCAGCAGAATAGTGAGCGCAGCTCTGGGGTATAATACAGGATGTAACTCAGGATCAGTAATGTATGTACACAGTGACTGCACCAGCAGAATAGTGAGTGCAGCTCTGGAGTATAATACCGGATGTAACTCAGGATCAGTAATGTAATGTATGTACACAGTGACTGCACCAGCAGAATAGTGAGCGCAGCTCTGGGGTATAATACAGGATGTAACTCAGGATCAGTAATGTAATGTATGTACACAGTGACTGCACCAGCAGAATAGTGAGCGCAGCTCTGGGGTATAATACAGGATGTAACTCAGGATCAGTAATGTAATGTATGTACACAGTGACTGCACCAGCAGAATAGTGAGCGCAGCTCTGGGGTATAATACAGGATGTAACTCAGGATCAGTAACGTAATGTATGTACATAGTGACTGCACCAGCAGAATAGTGAGTGCAGCTCTGGAGTATAATACAGGATGTAACTCAGGATCAGTAACGTAATGTATGTACATAGTGACTGCACCAGCAGAATAGTGAGTGCAGCTCTGGGGTATAATACAGGATGTAACTCAGGATCAGTAATGTAATGTATGTACACAGTGACTGCACCAGCAGAATAGTGAGTGCAGCTCTGGAGTATAATACAGGATGTAACTCAGGATCAGTAATGTAATGTATGTACATAGTGACTGCACCAGCAGAATAGTGAGTGCAGCTCTGGGGTATAATACAGGATGTAACTCAGGATCAGTAATGTAATGTATGTACACAGTGACTGCACCAGCAGAATAGTAGTTTAGCTTAGCCTATTGTACAAATCTGGAGCTGTCCAAACTACGGTTTACCGCAAAAACCTCTGCTACAGTGATTAAGAGAATCTATTTTATGTGACATAACTGGGGCAGTGCTGGTGTATATCCATTTATGAGACGTCACTGGGGCATACTCATGACGTCACTGGGGCAGTGCTGGGGTATATCCATTTTTGTGATGTGACTGGGGCAGGTCTGGGCAGTGTGTGAGTCCATGTGTCCGGGGATGATCCAGGGATTGAGCTCTGATCCCCCATGTTACAGACAGCGCCCCCTCCCTCCGGCTGTGACAGCTCCGTCCCTCCTCCTCCCTCTCCCCAGTCTGCAGTGCAGGCAGCAGGCAGGCAGGTCGCTGCAGAGCCCGGTGCTCCCGTTTCTGCCCCTGTTCTCCCCTGGCCGGGGGATGCTGGGCGGCCGCTGCTCCCCGGACATGGGGCACTGACTGATTGGGGAATTGTCGGGACTCTCCGCTCCGGACCCTCCAGAAGCCGCGTCTGCTGTCACCCGCTGGACTCCCGGGACCCCAACATCTGCGAAGCATGGAGGCGGTGGACAAGGAGTGCGGGGCGCTGGGGGGGCTCTTCCAGGCAATCATCAATGACATGAAGGTAACGGGGTCTGTCATCTCCCGGGGTCTGTCATCTCCCGGCAGTAGGGGAGGGGCTGCCATCTTTGTGTAAGTTCCAGGAGGCTGGGCTGCTGCAGAGCATCTCACCCCTGCATTACCAGGGTGTTACCAGGGATGTCACCCGGGGGCACCTGGCGGGCATCATGCGGCACCAAGATCTACTCCTCCTGCTGCTGCCTGCTCCATCTTACTTATCATCATGGTCATATCACCAGGGGACTAGAACGCGCTTCATCCACCATCATATCCTGGGCAATATCACAGCTCTCATCTGTGCCAGACCACAAACGTCTTTACCTGAAGGTCAAAATGATGGAGAGAAAAGGCCGGGGGTCAGAGCCACTGATAGAAAGGGGCCGGGAGTCAGAGCCGCCGAGGGGAGTCAGAGCCGCCGAGAGAAGTCGGAGCCACTGATAGAAAGGGTCCGGGGGTCAGAGCCACCGATAAAAAGAGGCCGGGGGTCATAGCCACCGATAGAAAGGGGCCGAGGGTCAGAGCCACCGATAGGGGCCGGGGGTCAGAGCAGCTGAGAGAAATGGTCAGAGCCACCGATAGAAAGAGGCCGGGGGTCAGAGCCGCTGAGAGAAGTCAGAGCCACCGATAGAAAGGGGCCGGGGGTCAGAGCCACCGATAGAAAGGGGCCGGGGGTCAGAGCCACCGATAGAAAGGGGCCGGGGGTCAGAGCCACCGATAGAAAGGGGCCGGGGGTCAGAGCCACCAATAGAAAGAGGACGGGGGTCAGAGCCGCCAAGAGAAGTCAGAGCCACCGATAGAAAAAGGCCGCGGGTCAGAGCCACCGATAGAAAGGGGCCAGGGGTCAGAGCCACCAATAGAAAGGGGCTGGGGGTCAGAGCCACCAATAGAAAGAGGACGGGGGTCATAGCCACCGATAGAAAGGGGCCGAGGGTCAGAGCCACCGATAGATAGGGGCCGGGGGTCAGAGCAGCTGAGAGAAATGGTCAGAGCCACCGATAGAAAGAGGCCGGGGGTCAGAGCCGCTGAGAGAAGTCAGAGCCACCGATAGAAAGGGGCCGGGGGTCAGAGCCACCGATAGAAAGGGGCCGGGGGTCAGAGCCGCTGAGAGAAATGGTCAGAGCCACCGATAGAAAGGGGCCGGGGGTCAGAGCCGCCGAGAGAAGTCAGAGCCACCGATAGAAAGGGGCCGGGGGTCAGGGGTCAGAGCCGACGATAGAAAGGGGCCAGGGGTCAGAGCCGCCGATAGAAACAGGACGGAGGTCAGAGCCACCGATAGAAAGGGGTCAGGGGTCAGAGCTGCAGAGAGCAGGGGTCAGAGCCACCAAGAGAAGAGAAAGGGGCCTGGGGGTCAGAGCCACCGAGATCAGGGGTCAGAGCCACCAAGAGATAGGGGCCCGGGGGTAAAAGCCACTGAGAGATGGGACCGGGGTTCAGGGCAGACAAGAGCCCAGGGGTTCAGAGCCATGGAGACAAGTGGACAGGGGTCAGAGCCACTAAGAGAAGGTTACGGGGGTCAGAGCAATGGAGTTAAGGGGCTGGGGGTTCAATGCAATGGAGACAAGGGACCAGAGGTTCAGGGCAATATAGACAAGTGGATGGGGGTCAGTCACTGAGAGAAGGGGCTGGAGGTCAGCCACTGAGACAAGGGGCCAGGGGTCAGAGCCACTTAGAGATGTGGCCGGGGTTCACAGCAATGGATACAAGGGCCTGGGGTTTCAGAGCCACGGAGACTAGGGGTGGGTGTCAGAGCTGCTGAGAGAAGGAACTGGAGGTCAGAGCCAGTGAAAGAAGAGGTTGGGGGTCAGAGCTATTGAGAGAAGGGGCCAGGAGACAGAACCACTGTGAGAAGGGGCCAGGTGTCAGAGCCATGGAGTCAGAGTCTGAGCCACAGAGAGAAGGGCGCGGGGGTCAGAGCTACCGAAAGAATGGTCCAGGGTACAGAGCCACTAAGAGATGGGGTCAGAGTCACTGAGAGAAGGGGCCATGGGTCAGAGCCACTGAGAGAAGAGGCTCAGGGTCAGAGCCATTGAGAGAAGGGGCCATTGATCAGAGCCACAGCGAGAATGAGCTGGAGGGGGTCAGAGTCACTGAGAGTCAGACCCATGGAGACAAGGAGCTGGGGGTCAGAGTCTTAGGGTACTGTCACACAGTGGCACTTTGGTCGCTACAACGGCACGATCCGTGACGTTCCAGCGATATAGTTACGATATCGCTGTGTCTGACACGCTACTGCGATCAGGGACCCCGCTGAGAATCGTACGTCGTAGCAGATCGTTTGAAACTTTATTTCGTCGTCAAGTGTCCCGCTGTGGCGGCATGATCGCAGCGTGTAACAAAGGTGTGCACGATATTCCCAATGTCCCGTATGACTTCTACATCGCAACTACGTCATGAAATTATCGCTCCAGCGCCGTGCATTGCAAAGTGTGACCGCAGTCTACGACGCTGGAGCGATAATCAAGTGACGCTGCAATGTCACGGATTGTGCCGTCGGAGCGATCAAAGTGCCACTGTGTGACAGTACCCTTAGAGATTGGCCGAGGTTCAGAGCAATAGAGAAAAAAGGCCAGGGATCAGAGCCTCGGAGACAACGTACCGTACTAGGGTTCACAGTGATGGAGACAAAGGATCGGGAGTCAGAGCCACGGAGATAAGGAGCTAGGGGTCAGAGCCACGGAGAGAAAGGTCTGGGGGTCAGAGCCACAGAGACAATGGGCGGGGGTCAGCACAATGGAGACGAGGGGCTGAAGGTCATTCGAAGTCTCATTAGTATGTTTTATGGGTTCACTATCTCCACAAACTGCACAGACACAGAGTGGCACCAATCCCGTCTCCACAAACACTGTATCTGTATTATTCTGTATATATACAGTGGCATGTAAAAGTCTGGTCAAAATTACTGTTATTATGAACAGTTAAGCAAGTTGAAGATTAAATGTTCTCTAAAAGGCCTACAGTTAAACATAACACATTTCCTTTGTATTTTAGTCAAACAAAAAAAATACTGTCTTTTACATTTTAAAAATTACAAAAAGGAAAATGCTCCAATGCAAAAGTTTGGGCACCCCTGGATATTTGTGCTCAGATAACTTGGACCAAGGTTTCAGACCTTAATTAGCCTGTTAGGAATATGATTTGTTCACTATCATCTTTAGGAAAGGTCGGGTGATGCAATTTCCCAGCTTTAGAAAAACCCAGCCTCCTCTAACCTTGTGCCAAAAACCAGCAGTCATGGGTTCTTCTAAGCAGCTGCCCAGCACTCTGAAAATGAAAGTGGTGCCCACAAAGCAGGAGAAGGTTATAAGAAGACAGCAAAACGTTTACAAGTTGTCCTTCCCTCAGTTCGAAATGTAATTAAGAAATGATAATTACCAGGAATATTGGAGGCTAAGATAAAGTCTGGAAGACCAAGCAAAATTTAAGTGAGAGCTGCTGATAGGATAGCTAGAGAGGCAAATCAGAAACCCCGCTTGACTGCAAAAGACCTTCAGAAAGATTTAGCAGACTTTGGAGTTGTGGTACATTGTTCTATTGTTCAGAGACACCTGCACAAATATAACCTTCATGGAAGAGTCATCAGATTAAAACCTCTCCTGCGTCCTCACCATAAAATTCAGTGTCAGAAGTATGCAAAAGAAAATCCAAACAAGCCTGAAGCATTTGGGAAACAAGTCCTGTTGGCCAATTACATTAACATAGAACTCTGTGGCCACAATGATCAAAGGTATGTGTGGGGAAAAAAAAGGGCACAAAATCTCGCCAACCATTAGGCATGGAGGTGGATCAATCATGCTTTGGAGTCATGTTACAGCCAATGACACGGGGAACATTTCACGAGTAGAGGGAAGAATGGAGTCAATGAAATTAGAACAAATTCTTGATGCAAACATAACATCATCCGTAAAAAAGCTGAAGGTGAAAAGATTATGTCTTCTGTTATGATCCTTAGTGGTTGAGGATCACAAATTACTCCAGCTAAGTAACAAACATAGGACAAGCTCTAGGGAGGTGGCAAACTGGACTGACCGCAAATCTGAACCTATCCAAACACACTAGAAGTAGCCGGTGAACGTGCCTAAAAATCCTAGACGTCTCGAGCCAGCCTGAGGAACTAACTACCCCTAGAGAGAAAGAAAGACCTCTCTTGCCTCCAGAGAAATAATCCCCAAAGATATAGAAGCCCCCAACAGATAATAACGGTGAGGTAAGAGGAAGGCACATACACAGGGGTGAAAGCAGATTCAGCAAATGAGGCCCACTAATACTAGATAGCAGAAAATAGAAAAGAGAATCTATGCGGTCAGTAAAAAACCCTTACAAAATATCCACTCTGAGATTTCAAGAACCCCCACACCAACTAACGGTGTGGGGGGAGAAACTCAGTCCCCTAGAGAAACCAGCAAGCGAGGAAATCACATTTTAGCGAGCTGGACAAAAAAACATAATGGACACCGATAATCAAAAAATGATCAAACAAAAACTTAGCTTGTCTTGGAGAGACTGGGAGCAAGGTAGACACAAGGAATCTGAAGAGCACTGAATACATTGATCGCAGGCAAGGAACTGAGTCTCCAGGTGAGCTAAATAGGAAACCAACCAAGGATAACGAACCAGCTGATGCAGCCAACCTGCAGAAAGACAACACTACACAGTACCGCTTGTGACCACTAGAGGGAGCCCAAAAATAGAATTCACAAAATCAGGAATCACATTTAGTACAAGCTGGACACAAAATAAGAGCAAAGCAAATAACCAAAAAACAAGGAAGCAGGACTTAGCTTAATTTTGCAAGATCCAAGACCAGCAGACAGGAGCAAACAGAAAGGAACTGATTACAACGATGCCAGGCACTGGACTGAGAAACCAGGAAGTTTATATAGCAACACCCCTGGACTAACGACCCAGGTGGGTGCCAAACTGAGGAAAGACAATCCCAGAGTCATATCACTAGTGACCACAAGAGGGAGCCAAAAAAGTCTAATTCACAACAGTACCCCCCCTTTAAGGAGGGGTCACCGAACCCTCACCAAGACCACCAGGGCGATCAGGATGAGCAGCGTGAAAGGCACGAACTAAATCGGCCGCATGCACATCAGAGGCAACCACCCAGGAATTATCCTCCTGACCATAGCCCTTCCACTTGACCAGATACTGAAGCCTCCGCCTGGAGAGACGAGAATCCAAGATCTTCTCCACCACGTACTCCAACTCGCCCTCAACCAACACCGGAGCAGGAGGCTCAACAGAAGGAACCACAGGTACAACGTACCGCCGCAACAAAGACCTATGGAACACGTTGTGAATGGCAAACGACACCGGAAGATCCAAGCGAAAGGACACCGGGTTAAGGATTTCCAAGATCTTATAAGGACCGATGAAGCGAGGCTTGAATTTAGGAGAGGAGACCTTCATAGGAACATACCGAGAAGACAGCCACACCAAATCCCCAACACGGAGTCGGGGACCCACACCGCGGCGGCGGTTGGCAAAGCGCTGAGCCTTCTCCTGTGACAACCTCAAATTGTCCACCACATGGTTCCAAATCTGCTGCAACCTATCCACCACAGAATCCACCCCAGGACAGTCAGAAGGCTCAACCTGACCCGAGGAAAAACGAGGATGGAAACCAGAATTGCAGAAAAAAGGCGAAACCAAAGTAGCAGAACTAGCCCGATTATTAAGGGCAAACTCGGCCAATGGCAAAAAAGTCACCCAATCATCCTGATCAGCAGAAACAAAACATCTCAAATAAGTTTCCAACGTCTGATTAGTTCGCTCGGTTTGGCCATTAGTCTGAGGATGGAATGCCGACGAAAAAGACAAATCAATGCCCATCTTAGCACAAAAAGTCCGCCAAAACCTGGACACAAACTGGGATCCTCTATCAGACACAATATTTTCAGGAATGCCGTGCAAGCGAACCACATTCTGAAAAAATAGAGGAACCAAATCGGAGGAAGAAGGCAACTTAGGCAAGGGCACCAAATGGACCATCTTGGAAAAACGATCACACACCACCCAGATGACAGACATTTTCTGAGATACTGGAAGATCCGAAATAAAATCCATGGAAATGTGCGTCCAAGGCCTTTTCGGAACAGGCAAAGGCAAAAGCAAACCGCTGGCACGAGAACAGCAAGGCTTAGCCCGAGCACAAATCCCACAAGACTGCACAAAGGAACGCACATCCCGTGACAAGGAAGGCCACCAGAAGGACCTAGCCACCAAATCTCTGGTACCAAAAATCCCAGGATGACCCGCCAACACCGAAGAATGAACCTCGGAAATAACTTTGCTGGTCCATCTATCCGGGACAAACAGTCTCTCTGGTGGACAACGGTCAGGTCTATCCGCCTGAAATTTCTGCAGCACTCGTCGCAAATCTGGGGAAATGGCAGACAAAATCACTCCCTCTCTGAGAATACCAGCCGGCTCAGAAACTCCCGGAGAGTCAGGCACAAAACTCCTAGAAAGTGCATCAGCTTTCACGTTCTTCGAACCAGGCAGGTATGAGACCACGAAGTTGAAACGGGAGAAAAACAACGACCAACGAGCCTGTCTAGGATTCAGGCGCTTGGCAGATTCAAGGTAAATCAGATTTTTGTGACCAGTCAAGACCACCACACGATGTTTAGCTCCTTCGAGCCAATGTCGCCACTCCTCAAATGCCCACTTCATAGCCAACAACTCCCGATTACCAACATCATAATTCCGCTCGGCAGGCGAAAACTTTCTTGAAAAGAAAGCACATGGCTTCATCACAGAGCCATCAGAGCTTCTCTGCGACAAAACAGCCCCTGTTCCAATCTCAGAAGCATCAACCTCGACCTGGAAGGGGAGAGAGACATCTGGCTGACATAAGACTGGAGCTGAAGAAAAACGGTGCTTCAGCTCCCGAAAGGCCTCCACGGCCGCAGGAGACCAATTAGTCACATCAGAACCCTTCTTGGTCAAATCCGTCAAAGGTTTAACCACGCTAGAAAAATTAGCGATGAAACGACGGTAAAAATTAGCAAAACCCAAGAACTTCTGAAGACTCTTAACAGACGTGGGCTGAGTCCAGTCATGAATAGCCTGGACCTTGACTGGGTCCATCTTCACAGTAGAAGGAGAAAAAATAAAACCCAAAAAGGAGACCTTCTGTACTCCGAAGAGGCATTTTGAGCCCTTCACAAATAAAGCATTAGCACGCAGGACCTGAAACACCATCCTGACCTGCTTCACATGGGACTCCCAATCATCAGAAAAGACCAAAATGTCATCCAGATAAACAATCATAAATTTATCCAGATATTCTCGGAAGATGTCATGCATGAAGGACTGAAACACAGAAGGAGCATTAGAGAGTCCAAAAGGCATCACCAAGTACTCAAAATGGCCTTCGGGCGTATTAAATGCTGTTTTCCATTCATCTCCCTGCTTAATGCGCACAAGGTTATACGCACCACGGAGATCTATCTTGGTGAACCAACTGGCACCCTTAATCCGAGCAAACAAATCAGACAATAGTGGCAAAGGATACTGAAATTTGACTGTGATTTTATTCAGAAGACGATAATCTATACAAGGTCTCAAAGAACCGTCCTTCTTGGCCACAAAAAAAAAATCCTGCACCAAGAGGGGAAGAGGATGGGCGAATATGTCCCTTCTCCAAAGACTCCTTTATATAACTCCGCATCGCGGCATGCTCTGGTATAGACAAATAAAAAAGTCGTCCCTTAGGGAATTTACTACCAGGAATTAAATTTATAGCACAGTCACAATCCCTATGAGGAGGCAGGGCACAGGACCTGGGCTCATCAAATACATCCTGGTAGTCAGACAAAAACTCAGGGACCTCAGAAGGAGTGGAAGAAGCAATAGACACCAACGGAGTATCGCCATGAATTCCCTGACAACCCCAACTTGACACAGACATAGCTTTCCAATCTAAAACTGGATTATGAGCTTGCAGCCATGGCAAACCCAAAACGACAACATCATGCAAATTATGCAGAACAAGAAAGCGAATCACCTCCTGATGTACGGGAGTCATGCACATGGTCATTTGCGTCCAATACTGAGGCTTATTCTCAGCCAATGGCGTAGCATCAATTCCCCTCAGAGGAATAGGAAATTCCAAAGGCTCCAGGACAAAACCACAGCGCCTGGCAAACGACAAATCCATCAGATTCAGGGCCGCACCCGAATCCACAAAAGCCATAACCGGGTAGGACGACAAAGAACAAATCAAAGTAACAGACAAAATAAATTTAGGCTGTATAGTACCAATGGTGACAGGTTTAGCAATTTTTTTTAAGCGTTTAGAGCATGCTGAGATAACATGAGTAGAATCACCACAGTAAAAGCACAACCCATTTTGACGTCTATGACTTTGACGCTCAATTCTGGTCAGAGTTCGGTCACATTGCATAGACTCAGGTCTCTGTTCGGAAAATACCGCCAAAGGATGAGCAGATTTGCGCTCCCGCAAACGCCGATCAACCTGAATGGCTAAAGCCATAGAATCACTCAGACTTGCAGGGGTGGGAAACCCCACCATAACATTCTTAACGGCCTCAGAAAGACCTTCTCTGAAATTTGCAGCCAGGGCACACTCATTCCATTGAGTAAGCACCGACCATTTCCGAAATTTTTGACAATACACATCTGCTTCATCCTGACCCTGAGAGATAGCCAGCAATGCTTTTTCTGCCTGATTCTCAAGATTAGGCTCCTCATTAAGCAGTCCAAGAGCCAGAAAAAATGCATCTACATTAAGCAATGCAGGATCTCCTGGCGCCAGAGAGAAAGCCCAATCTTGGGGGTCGCCACGCAACAAGGAGATAACAATTTTAACTTGCTGAGCGGAATCACCAGAGGAACGAGGTCTCAGAGATAGAAATAACTTACAATTATTCTTAAAATTTATAAACCTAGATCTATCTCCAGAAAACAACTCAGGAATGGGTATCTTTGGTTCTGACATATGGCTATGAATAACAAAATCCTGAATACTTTGCACCCGTGCAGTAAGATGATCCACACTAGAAGTCAGAGTCTGAACATTCATGTCTGCAGCTGAGCTCAAAACCACCCAGAGTTCAAGGGGATGAAAGAAGCTAAACAGACTGCAGCAAAGGAAAAGCGGGAGGAAAAAAAAAAAAATGTACTCAGGTCTTCTTTTTATCCCACTTCTGCGATGCATTAAACCCTTTTTGGCCTGCTATACTGTTATGATCCTTAGTGGTTGAGGATCACAAATTACTCCAGCTAAGTAACAAACATAGGACAAGCTCTAGGGAGGTGGCAAACTGGACTGACCGCAAATCTGAACCTATCCAAACACACTAGAAGTAGCCGGTGAACGTGCCTAAAAATCCTGGACGTCTCGAGCCAGCCTGAGGAACTAACTACCCCTAGAGAGAAAGAAAGACCTCTCTTGCCTCCAGAGAAATAATCCCCAAAGATATAGAAGCCCCCAACAGATAATAACGGTGAGGTAAGAGGAAGGCACATACACAGGGGTGAAAGCAGATTCAGCAAATGAGGCCCACTAATACTAGATAGCAGAAAATAGAAAAGAGAATCTATGCGGTCAGTAAAAAACCCTTACAAAATATCCACTCTGAGATTTCAAGAACCCCCACACCAATTAACGGTGTGGGGGGAGAAACTCAGTCCCCTAGAGAAACCAGCAAGCGAGGAAATCACATTTTAGCGAGCTGGACAAAAAAACATAATGAACACCGATAATCAAAAAATGATCAAACAAAAACTTAGCTTGTCTTGGAGAGACTGGGAGCAAGGTAGACACAAGGAATCTGAAGAGCACTGAATACATTGATCGCAGGCAAGGAACTGAGTCTCCAGGTGAGCTAAATAGGAAACCAACCAAGGATAACGAACCAGCTGATGCAGCCAACCTGCAGAAAGACAACACTACACAGTACCGCTTGTGACCACTAGAGGGAGCCCAAAAATAGAATTCACAACAGTCTTCTACAAGTGGATAATGATCCTAAACACAAGTGAAAATCTATAATAGATGTCCTCAAAAGGTGCAAGCTGAAGGTTTTACAATGGCCCTCACAGTCCCCTGATCTGAGCATCATGGAAAATCTGTGGCTAGACCTCAAAACAGCAGAATATGCGAGACGACCCAGGAATCTCACTGAACCGGAGGAATTCTCCAACGAAGAATAGATGAAAATGCCTCAAACAAGAAATGAAAGACTCCTGTCTTGCTACTAAAAGAGTTTACAAGCTGTGATACCTGCAAAGGGAATAGGTACTAACCATGCAGGGTGCCAAAACTTTTTCATCAGCCCATTTTCCTTTCAGTAATTTTTAAAATGTAAAAGATGAACAAAATATATATATTTTGCCTAAAATACAAAGGAAAATGTGTCATTTGTAACTCCCCTTTAGGGAGCATTTCATCTTCAACATGCTTAACTGTTCACAGTAACAGCAATATTGACTAGGGGTGCCCAAACTTTTACATGCCACTGTATACACTGCAGAGTACCAATCCTCCTGTCCTGTATATATACACTGCACAGTACCACTCCTCCTGTCCTGTATATATACACTGCACAGTACCACTCCTCCTGTCCTGTATATATACACTGCACAGTACCACTCCTCCTGTCCTGTATATATACACTGCACAGTACCACTCCTCCTGTCCTGTATATATACACTGCACAGTACCGCTCCTCCTGTCCTGTATATATACACTGCACAGTACCGCTCCTCCTGTCCTGTATATATACACTGCACAGTACCACTCCCCCTGTCCTGTATATATACACTGCACAGTACCACTCCTCCTGTCCTGTATATACACTGTACAGTACCACTCCTCTTGTCCTGTATATATACACTGCACAGTACCACTCCTCTTGTCCTGTATATATACACTGCACAGTACCACTCCTCCTGTCCTGTATATATACACTGCATAGTACCACTCCTCCTGTCCTGTATATATACACTGCACAGTACCACTCCACCTGTCCTGTATATATACACTGCACAGTACCACTCCTCCTGTCCTGTATATACACTGTACAGTACCACTCCTCCTGTCCTGTATATACACTGCACAGTACCACTCCTCCTGTCCTGTATATACACTGTACAGTACCACTCCTCTTGTCCTGTATATATACACTGCACAGTACCACTCCTCTTGTCCTGTATATATACACTGCACAGTACCACTCCTCCTGTCCTGTATATATACACTGCACAGTACCACTCCTCTTGTCCTGTATATATACACTGCACAGTACCACTCCTCCTGTCCTGTATATATACACTGCAGAGTACCACTCCTCCTGTCCTGTATATATACACTGCACAGTACCACTCCTCCTGTCCTGTATATATACACTGCACAGTACCACTCCTCCTGTCCTGTATATATACACTGCACAGTACCACTCCTCCTGTCCTGTATATATACACTGCACAGTACCACTCCTCCTGTCCTGTATATATACGCGGCACAGTACCACTCCTCCTGTCCTGTATATATACACTGCACAGTACCACTCCTCCTGTCCTGTATATATACACTGCACAGTACCGCTCCTCCTGTCCTGTATATATACACTGCACAGTACCGCTCCTCCTGTCCTGTATATATACACTGCACAGTACCACTCCTCCTGTCCTGTATATATACACCGCACAGTACCACTCCTCCTGTCCTGTATATACACACTGCACAGTACCACTCCTACTGTCCTGTATATATACTGCACAGTACCACTCCTCCTGTCCTGTATATATACACTGCACAGTACCACTCCTCCTGTCCTGTATATATACACTGCACAGTACCGCTCCTCCTGTCCTGTATATATACACTGCACAGTACCGCTCCTCCTGTCCTGTATATATACACTGCACAGTACCACTCCTCCTGTCCTGTATATATACACTGCACAGTACCACTCCTCCTGTCCTGTATATATACACTGCACAGTACCACTTTTCTTGGGCTTTGTTCGGACCTGTCAGTCAGGGATGGCGGCCTCTGTGGCTTCTCTGTGTTATATGTGGCAGGGATGATGTGTTAATTGCCAGCTTCTCCTCCATTGACGGGATTTCTTGGATATGACATGTCGGGCTGCTCCTTGGCAGACGAGGAGTTAGACGTGTTGACGCTCCGTCTGGTGGAGTTGGCGGGCAGGGGGGCACATATGTTCAGATGTTTATTATGTGATAATGGATTCTGAGCGCTGCATTCGCAGTTAGCTCTCACATCCTTGTCACGCAGTCGCAGTCACCGTGCAGCACAACCACAATCATTAGATACCAAAGAATAAAAAAAAAGCCATGAGAAAAGGAGCATTAAAGGACTTGCACAGACTTTGGTGGCTTCATTGTTTTATCGTGAGTTACAATTTCTCCGTTTTCAAGATGTCCGCTTGTTGTCAATGATCAGGAACAATCAGGTGTTTTTGTATTTTCATCCTTTGTGAGCTCAGCACAGCAGCAGCTGCTTGTGTCTACTGGAGCATCAGCCAGGACAGATTTCTTACCACTGGGCAGCCGAGAGGATGTGAATTGTTTGATGATAGTAATGATTCCTGACTATTTGTATACGAGCTGCAGATGCGACAGTCACATAGTAACATGTAGAATTACTCGGAAACATGGGAACGGTTATGTGACATAACAGGAGCAGCGAACAATGATCCTGCACATCTGATCTAGTCAGCAGCACTGGAGAGCGGGAGCACAGAGGACATGTACGGAACGCTCGTCCTGTCAGTACGACCTGCTCCAGGATTTATCCCACTGCATCTTCCATAGATGTATTCTAGTGTGAAGCCTGACAGAGACGACCATAGTGCAGGAGCCCAAGGTGCGCACCAGTCTGATGTGAACCGTCCACACACAGGAGTCACCATCTGCATACATTACTGACCCTGTACTGATCCTGAGCAGCCTCCTGTATTGACAAAAACGCTGACTGTCACTTCCAAGCTAATGTGAACAGGAGCATACTAGCAGCAGCTACCTCCATATACAATAAACAAGAAGAGTTGCAGTCTGTAGTGCTAAAGCACGTCAATATGGAATATATGAGATATGAATAGCAATGCTACTTCTGGATACTAGGAAAAAATGAGACGCTTAGCCCATAATTTGGCCAATTCATGCATGCCCAGCAACCAACGACAAGGTGGTCTCAAATCTCCTGGGTCCTAACGTGTCTAGTGTGAATGCCTCCTTAAGAATGAAGTCTGAATTCCTGGGTAGATGTGAATACTAGTGATGAGCGACTGTACTCGTTGCTCAAGTTTTCCCCAGCACACTAGGGTGGTCTCCGAGCATTTGTAACTGCTCGGAGATTTAGTTTTCCTTGCCGCAGCTGCATGATTTACAACTACTAGACAGCTTGATTACATGTGGGGGTTGCTAGGGAATCCCCACATGTACTCAGGCTGGGTAATAGCTGTAAATCATTCAGCGATGAAAACTAAATCTCTGAGCACTAAAAAATACTCAGAGGTCACCCGAGCGTGCTCTGGAAAACCCAAGCAACGAGTATATTCGCTCATCACTAGTGAATACCTCTCTTCAAAGTCTGATTTTATGGGTATTATCCTCCAGAGCTGCACTCACTGTTCTGCTGGTGCAGTCACTGTGTACATACATTACATTACTGTTCCTGAGTTACATCCTGTATTATACTCCAGAGCTGCACTCACTATTCTGCTGGTGCAGTCAATGTGTACATACATTACATTACTGATCCTGAGTTACATCCTGTATTATACCCCAGAGCTGCACTCACTATTCTGCTGGTGCAGTCACTGTGTACATTACCAATTCTGTGTTGTACTCCAGAGCTGCACTCACTGTTGTACTTGGCGCATCTCAGGGTATATCATCAGACACCCTTTTTCTGTACCCAACCTTATGTTATAGCAGCAGTACGTGTTTCATATGATCTCGGATCATTTACTTAATTTCTTCCTTTCTGCAGAGTTCTTACCCGATCTGGGAAGATTTCAGCACTAAAGCCACTAAACTCCACTCACAGCTCAGGTAAGTGATGGCAGAGGGGGTCACATTCTCTGTGATAATGTCAGTCATTCATTTTTCATGAGGCAGAGCTGCTGTAGAACCTTCTCTTTACATGAACAGAATTCTGATTAGTGTCCACATATTAAAGGGTAGGTGAGTTCTCTGCAGAAAACTTCATCATTTTACATTGTGTGCAGGTTCTTAGACGGTGCTTTAAGAAGTATTTATTTATACCCTGTGAAGTTTTCAATATTTTATTTTGTTTCATAAATATCTGTGACCTGTACAGGAAATTACATGAGGTTTTCTAAATATTTTCAAAATAAAAATCTGAAAATTGTGCCGTGCATTTGAATTGATCCCACCTGAGTCAGTCTTTGTAGGACCACCTTTCTCTGCTGCAGTCTTTTGAGGTTGGTCTCTACCAGATTTGCACATCTGTGGATTGGATGGAGACGTCTGTGATCAGTGATTTTCACTTCTTGTCACAGATTCTCTGGGATCTGGGTCTGGACTGTGAAGATGGGGATGGTGTTTTCAGGGTGATGTGCAGTGTTAGCATATTGCGTTTAGCCCAGAAAGTTCTCATCTGATCAGAGCCCCTCTTCACACGCTCACTGTTTCCCCTGCTCGGGACTTCTTATGGCTTTCTTCTCGCCGCTCTTCTATAAAGAGTATAGGACTGGTAGTCGTCCTGTAGACAGGTTCTCCCACCTGGACTGCAGCTCCTGCAGTGACCATGGGCCTCTCGGCTGCTTCTCTCATTAGAGCTCTCCTTGCTTGAGATGTCAGGTTTGGTGGACGGCCATGTCTTGGTAGGTTTGTATTTGTGCCCTACTTCTTCCATTTTTGGATGATGAATTGAACAGTGCTCAGTGAGATGTTCAGAGCTTGGACTATTTTTTATAACCTAACCCTGCTTTCCTCTTCTCCACAACTTTATCCATGACCTGTCTGGTGGGCTCCTTGGTTTTCATGATAATGTTCTCACACAAACCTCTGAGGCCTTCACAGAACAGCTGTAGTTACACTGAGGAGAAATCACACCCAGGGAGACGCAAAGCTGTTACCTCATAAAGGGACAGTGGTCAGAATTGTAAAAATGGGCTTGGTTACTTAGTACCTGTTGCGAAAATCTTCACTTTTAGTAATGAACTAGCTGAAGAGCCCGGCGTTGCCTGGGCATAGTAAATATCTGTGGTTAGTTATAGCACCTCACTTCTCTTATTTTCCCATCACGCCTCTCATTTTCCCCATCACATCTTTCATTTTCCCCCTCACATCTCTCATTTTCTCCCTCACACCTCTCATTTTCCCCCTCACTCCTCTTATTTTCCCCCTCACTCCTCTCATTCCCCCCTAACACTTGTCATTTCGACCTCACATCTGTCATTTTCCGATCACTCCACTATTTTCCCTCACTCCTCTCATTTTGCACTCACACCTTTTCATTTTCACCTCACACCTCTCATTTTCACCTCAGTATATACATGTTTGTCATCTCCCTTATATATAGTATACACCTGTATGTCATCTCCTGTATATAGTATATACCTGTATGTCATCTCCACTGTATATAGTATATACCTGCTGTGTGTCATGTCCCCTGTATATAGTATATACCTGTATGTCATCTCCTCCTATATATAGTATATACCTGTATGTAATCTCCTCCTGTATATAGTATATACCTGTGTGTCATCTCACCTATATATAGTATATATCTGTGTGTCATCTCCTCCTGTATATAGTATATACCTGTATGTCATCTCCTCCTATACATAGCATATACCTGTATGTCATCTCCTCCTGTATATACTATATACCTGTAGGTAATCTGCTCCTGTATATAGTATATACCTGTGTGTCATCTCCTGTATATAGTATATACCTGTATGTCATCTCCTGCTGTATGTAGTATGTACCTGTATGTCATCTCCTCCTCTATATAGTATATACCTGTGTATCATCTCTCCTGTACATAGTATATATCTGTGTGTCATCTCCTCCTGTATATAGTATATACCTGTGTGTCATCTCCCCTGTAAATAGTATATACCTGTGTGTCATCTCCTCCTGTATATAGTACATATCTGTATGTCATCTCCTCCTGTATTAGACCTCGTTCACACGTTATTTGGTCAGTATTTTTACCTCAGTATTTGTAAGCTAAATTGGCAGCCTGATAAATCCCCAGCCAACAGTAAGCCCACCCCCTGGCAGTATATATTAGCTCACTCATACACATAATAGACTGGTCATGTGACTGACAGCTGCCAGATTCCTATATGGTACATTTGTTGCTCTTGTAGTTTGTCAGCTTATTAATCAGATTTTTATTTTTGAAGTATAATACCAGACTTGTGTGTGTTTTAGGGCGAGTTTCGTGTGTCAAGTTGTGTGTGTTGAGTTGCGTGTGGCGACATGCATGTAGCGACTTTTGTGAGATGAGTTTTGTGTGGCGACATGCGTGTAGCAACTTTTTGTGTGTCGAGTTGCATGTGACAGGTTAGTGTAGCAAGTTGTGTGCAGCAAGTTTTGCGCATGGCGAGTTTTGTGCGTGGCGAGTTTTATGTGTGGTGCCTTTTGAGTATGTGCAAGTTTTGTGTGAGGCAACTTTTGCATGTGTTGCAACTTTTGTGCATGTGGCAATTTTTCCGCGTGTGCAAGTTTTGCGTGTGGCGAGTTTTCCATGAGGTGAGTTTTGCACGTGTGGCGAGTTTTGCATGTGGAGAGTTTTGCGCGTGGCGAGTTTTGAGCGGCGACTTTTGTGTTTCGACTTTTATGTGGCGAGGTTGGTGTATGTGTGGTGAAATGTGCGCTGAGGGTGGTATATGTGTTCGAGCACGTGGTAGTGTGTGGCGCATTTTGTGTGTGTGTTCATATCCCCGTGGTGGTGTGGTGATTATCCCATGTTGGGGCCCCACCTTAGCAACTGTACAGTATATACTCTTTGGCGCCATCGCTCTCATTCTTTAAGTCCCCCTTGTTCACATCTGGCAGCTGTTAATTTGCCTCCAACACTTTTCCTTTCATTTTTTCCCCATTATGTAGATAGGGGCAAAATTGTTTGGTGAATTGGAAAGCGCGGGGTTAAAATTTCACCTCACAACATAGCCTATGACGCTCTCGGGGTCCAGACGTGTGACTGTGCAAAATTTTGTGCCTGTAGCTGCGACGCCTCCAACACTTTTCCTTTCACTTTTTCCCCATTATGTAGATAGGGGCAAAATTGTTTGGTGAATTGGAAAGCACGGGGTTAAAATTTCACCTCACAGCATAGCCTATGACGCTCTCGGGGTCCAGACGTGTGCACACATACACACATTCAGCTTTATATATTAGATTTGCAGCTCTCTGGCGCCCCCTACCCTGCTGGCCCCTAAGGGTATTGACAGAGGATAAGAAAAAGGGCGCAGCTGCTCTAATTTATGTTGAATATTGCAGCCCAGGATATATATATACCACAGGTTCCTGGTAGGAATATATATATATACCTCGATCACCACCAAGTCCCCAATAAATATGAAAACCATGCTGCCACCACCGACCTCTTATAGGTGGGATCGGACACATGTTTGGTAGCGTGAATTTGCGGAGTCGTGGCCAATCGCTTATAGAACAAGAAGAGCAAAGCTAGCAAATTTATAATTTTACTCAAGAAGAATCGGCAGTGTTTACAAAAGATACAAATGTTATTACAAAACAGACAAAATACAAGTATGTACAAACAGTTATGAAATAAAAGGGATGAAAATACGAAACTTACTAAATCTCAGTCACAGGTATGACGTGTCGATAAAGGGGAGGAGAGATCCCAACAAAATGATCCAGTACCACAGCATGGTGTTCAGCTGTCTCTCCGGCTCTGAATGATTGCCAATGATGGACGTTCTTGTTTTATGTTTCGGCCATAAAACTAAGAACTCCCACTTTACTGACCTCACATATGGGCTGTTTTCTTGGAGGTACACATATCTTTGAAAGTTATGGATAACTCCTTTTTTCCCTATCTTTGGCCTAGAAGCTCACAGGCTAACGATATTGGCGTAATTTTTTCCCCTGTGATTTTACCGTTCTTTAGAGTCCACACACAGTATGTCTGTGATTCTCTGGTGGGCAGAAATTAGTTTCCCAGGTTTCTGATGGCCCTAAATGCCACAAAACACTGCCATGTGTAACCCCTAGTGCCCATATCCTGGAAATCTAATTTTCATGTTTCTGGGATTAATGTGTATTATTGAATTTGACTTTGAGGCTATGTGCACACGTTCAGGTTTTTTCGCGGTTTTTTCTATAAAAACCCATTAAAACCGCATGCATTATGCATTCTATCATTTAGAATGCATTCTGCATGTTTTGTGCACATGGATGCGTTTTTTCCGCAAAAAAAATGCATCGCGGTAAAAAAATGAGCATGTTCATTAATTTTGCGGATTTTCTGCGTTTTTCCCGCAATTCTATGCATCTGGGAAAAAACGCACAAAAAACGCATCAAAAAATGCAGAAAAAAACGCATGCGGATTTCTGGCAGAAATTTCCGGTATTTTGTCAGGAAAATTTCTGCAAGAAATCCTGACGTGTGCACATACCCTGAGTGTTTGGCTTATAAAACAAAGGGGTTTTTGGAGGCAATCAAACTTCAATTCTAAACTGACCATTTGCTGCAGGGGGGTGGAAATTCATAGAGAGAGAGAGGGGCTGTTTGCAAGACTTGGTCCTAAAGAAACCAAGGGTGGGAGGAGAAGCAGGCCAGCTCTGCTTGGGTCCCCAGAACAATGGAAAATAATTCATATTTTCCTGACAGTACCAAATTGTCTCTGTTACTAAGGGGTTAAGTTTCTGGGTGTAACTTGAAAAATATGGAAAGTTCATGGCTTATGAAGACTTTTTAAAGGCACTTTGTACTGTGAGGAGCAGTTCTTCCCCATTCTCCAGATCTGCACTTGCTATCATTTATCATATACTGTGGAAGCCATATGTGAAGGCGAGTACGTTGGCCCTTTAAAGCGAAGTGATTATACAGTACATAACGTCACTTACCCGGTCAGCCGCATTCAAGCAAGGTGTCTGCCTCGTGCATTACTATAACCAGTGTGCCCATTAGTTTCATGGATTAAACCTGAAAAAAAAAACAGACGGTGACTTCAGATGCCCACATAATACAGCTATAATACAGTGCCCACATAATACAGCTATAATACAGCGCCCACATAATACAGCTATAATACAGCACCCACATAATACAGCTATAACACAATACCCACATATTACAGATATAATACAGCACCCACATAATACAGCTATAATACAGCACCCACATAATACAGCTATAATACAGCACCCACATATTAGCTATAATACAGCACCCACATATTACAGCTATAATACAGCATCCACATATTACAGCTATAATACAGCACCCACATATTACAGCTATACTACAGCACCCACATAATACAGCTATAATACAACACCCACATAATACAGCTATAATACAGCACCCACATAATACAGCTATAATACAGCACCCACATAATACAGCTATAATACAGCACCCACATATTACAGCTATAATACAACACCCACATATTACAGCTATAATACAGCACCCACATGATACAGCTATAATACAGCACCCACATATTACAGCTATAATACAGCACCCACGTAATACAGCTATAATACAGCACCCACATATTACAGCTATAATACAGCACCCATGTAATAGATATAATACAGCACGCACATATTACAGCTATAATACAGCACCCATATATTACAGCTATAATACAGCACCCACATAATACAGCTATAATACAGCACCCACATAATACAGCTATAATACAGCACCCACATAATACAGCTATAATACAGCACCCACATATTACAGCTATAATACAGCACCCACATAATACAGCTATAATACAGCACCCACATAATACAGCTATAATACAGCACCCACATAATACAGCTATAATACAGCACCCACATATTACAGCTATAACACAGCACTCACATAATACAGCTATAATACAGCACCCACATGTCATGAATCCACACCGCTGCCACCAATTTGTCATGGATCCGCACCGCTGCCACCAATATGTCACGATTCACACCGTGACCGTCACCTGTTATGACCTCAATGGCAGAGGGTCTCAAAAGTACATACCAAGTCTGCAAACACAAAAAACCAGCTCATAGGGCAGTGGTAACTGGGCTGACCATATATCTAATCCTAGCACCACAAATAGCAGCAGCCGGGGAACGTGCCTACGTTGGTTCTAGACGTCTCGCGCCAGCCGGAGAACTAACTAACCCTAGAAGGGAAAAGATAGACCTTTCTTGCCTCCAGAGAAAAGACCCCAAAAGTTGGATACAAGCCCCCAACAAATAATAACGGTGAGGTAAGGAGAAAAGACAAACGTAAGAATGAACTAGATATTTAGCAAAGAGAGGCCCACTGACTAATAGCAGAATATAGTAAGATGACTTATATGGTCAGCAAAAACCCTATCAAAATTTCCACGCTGGATATTCAAGAACCCCCGAACCGTCTAACGGCCCGGGGGGAGAACACCAGCCCCCTAGAGCTTCCAGCAAAATCAGGAATCACATTTAGTACAAGCTGGACAAAAAATAAGAGCAAAGCAAATAACCAAAAAATAAGGAAGCAGGACTTAGCTTAATTTTGCAAGATCCAAGACCAGCAGACAGGAGCAAACAGAAAGGAACTGATTACAACGATGCCAGGCACTGGACTGAGAAACCAGGAAGTTTATATAGCAACACCCCTGGACTAACGACCCAGGTGGGTGCCAAACTGAGGAAAGACAATCCCAGAGTCATATCACTAGTGACCACAAGAGGGAGCCAAAAAAGTCTAATTCACAACAGTACCCCCCCTTTAAGGAGGGGTCACCGAACCCTCACCAAGACCACCAGGGCGATCAGGATGAGCAGCGTGAAAGGCACAAACTAAATCGGCCGCATGCACATCAGAGGCAACCACCCAGGAATTATCCTCCTGACCATAGCCCTTCCACTTGACCAGATACTGAAGCCTCCGCCTGGAGAGACGAGAATCCAAGATCTTCTCCACCACGTACTCCAACTCGCCCTCAACCAACACCGGAGCAGGAGGCTCAACAGAAGGAACCACAGGTACAACGTACCGCCGCAACAAAGACCTATGGAACACGTTGTGAATGGCAAACGACACCGGAAGATCCAAGCGAAAGGACACAGGATTAAGGATTTCCAATATCTTGTAAGGACCGATGAAGCGAGGCTTAAATTTAGGAGAGGAGACCTTCATAGGAACAAATCGAGAAGACAGCCATACCAAATCCCCAACACGAAGTCGGGGACCCACACCGCGGCGGCGGTTGGCAAAACGCTGAGCCTTCTCCTGTGACAACTTCAAGTTGTCCACCACATGATTCCAGATCCGCTGCAACCTATCCACCACGGAATCTACCCCAGGACAGTCAGAAGGCTCCACATGTCCCGAGGAAAAACGAGGATGGAAACCAGAGTTGCAAAAAAAAAGGCGAAACCAAAGTAGCGGAACTAGCCCGATTATTAAGGGCAAACTCAGCCAACGGCAAGAAGGTCACCCAATCATCCTGATCTGCAGAAACAAAACACCTCAAATAAGCCTCCAGAGTCTGATTAATTCCCTCCGTTTGTCCATTAGTCTGAGGATGAAAGGCAGACGAAAACGACAAATCAATGCCCATCTTAGCACAAAAGGATCGCCAGAACCTGGAAACAAACTGGGATCCTCTGTCAGACACAATATTCTCAGGAATGCCGTGTAAACGAACCACATTCTGAAAGAACAAAGGAACCAGATCGGAAGAGGAAGGCAGCTTAGGCAAAGATACCAAATGGACCATCTTGGAAAAGCGATCACATACCACCCAGATGACAGACATGCCCTGAGACACCGGAAGATCTGAAATGAAATCCATGGAAATGTGTGTCCAAGGCCTCTTCGGGACAGGCAAGGGCAAGAGCAACCCGCTGGCACGAGAACAGCAAGGCTTAGCTCGAGCACAAGTCCCACAGGACTGCACAAATGACCGCACATCCCGTGACAAGGAAGGCCACCAAAAGGACCTAGCCACCAGATCTCTGGTGCCAAAAATTCCCGGATGCCCTGCCAACACCGAGGAATGAACCTCGGAAATGACTCTGCTGGTCCACTTATCAGGAACAAACAGTCTGTCAGGTGGACAAGAGTCAGGTCTACCAGCCTGAAATCTCTGCAACAAACGTCGCAAATCCGGAGAAATGGCTGACAGGATAACTCCCTCTTTGAGAATACCAACTGGTTCTGCGACTCCAGGAGAGTCAGGCACAAAGCTCCTTGAAAGAGCATCAGCCTTCACATTCTTTGAACCTGGTAAATACGAGACCACAAAGTCAAAACGGGAGAAAAACAATGACCAGCAGGCCTGTCTAGGATTCAGGCGTTTAGCAGACTCGAGATACATCAGATTTTTGTGATCAGTCAAGACCACCACACGATGCTTAGCACCCTCGAGCCAATGACGCCACTCCTCAAATGCCCACTTCATGGCTAACAACTCCCGATTGCCAACATCATAATTCCGCTCAGCAGGCGAAAACTTCCTAGAGAAAAAAGCACATGGTCTCATTACAGAGCAACCAGGGCCTCTCTGCGACAAAACGGCCCCTGCCCCAATCTCAGAAGCATCCACTTCAACCTGAAAGGGAAGTGAGACATCAGGCTGGCACAAAACAGGCGCCGAAGTAAACCGGCGCTTCAACTCTTGAAAGGCTTCCACGGCTGCAGGAGCCCAGTTAGCAACATCAGAACCTTTCTTGGTCATATCTGTCAAAGGTTTAACAACGCTAGAAAAATTAGCGATAAAACGACGGTAGAAGTTAGCAAAACCCAAGAACTTCTGAAGACTCTTAACTGACGTGGGTTGAGTCCAATCATGAATAGCTCGGACCTTGACTGGGTCCATCTCCACCGCAGAAGGGGAAAAAATAAAACCCAAAAAGGGAACCTTCTGTACTCCAAAGAGACACTTTGAGCCCTTAACAAACAAAGCATTCTCACGCAAAACCTGAAACATCATCCTGACCTGCTCTACATGCGAGTCCCAATCATCAGAAAAAAACAGAATATCATCCAGATAAACAATCATAAATTTATCCAGATACTTCCGGAAAATATCATGCATAAAGGACTGAAACACTGAAGGAGCATTAGAGAGCCCGAAAGGCATCACCAAGTACTCAAAATGACCTTCGGGCGTATTAAATGCAGTTTTCCATTCATCTCCTTGCTTAATGCGCACAAGGTTGTACGCACCACGAAGATCTATCTTGGTGAACCACTTGGCACCTTTAATCCGGGCAAACAAGTCCAACAACAGAGGCAAAGGATACTGAAATTTAACAGTGATTTTATTCAGAATCCGATAGTCAATACAAGGTCTCAAAGATCCGTCCTTCTTGGTCACAAAAAAGAATCCCGCACCAAGAGGGGAAGAGAATGGACGGATATGCCCCTTCTCCAGAGATTCCTTGATATACGAACGCATTGCGGTATGCTCAGGTACAGACAGATTAAATAATCTTCCCTTAGGAAATTTACTACCTGGAATCAAATCTATAGCGCAGTCACAGTCCCTATGAGGAGGAAGAGCACTGGACCTGGACTCGCTGAATACATCCTGGTAATCAGACAAATACTCAGGAACTTCCGAAGGAGTAGAGGAAGCAATAGACACCAGCGGGGAATCACCATGAATTGCCTTCCAATCCAAGACTGGATTATGGGTCTGTAACCATGGCAGACCCAAAACGACCAAATCATGCATTTTATGCAGAACAAGAAAACGAATCACCTCCCGATGTTCAGGAGTCATGCACATGGTTACCTGTGTCCAAAACTGCGGTTTATTTTCCGCCAATGGCGTAGCATCAATACCTCTAAGAGGGATAGGATTTACCAACGGCTCAAGAACAAAACCACAGCGCTTGGCAAACGACAGATCCATAAGACTCAGGGCAGCACCTGAATCCACAAACGCCATAACAGGGTAGGAGGACAATGAGCAAATTAAAGTCACAGACAAAATAAATTTAGGTTGCAAATTACCAATGGCGACAGGACTAACAACCCTAGTTAGGCGTTTAGAGCATGCTGATATAACATGTGTAGAATCACCACAGTAAAAACACAACCCATTCTGACGTCTATGATTTTTCCGTTCATTTCTAGTCTGAATTCTACCACATTGCATTAAATCAGGTGTTTGTTCAGACAACACCACCAGAGGATTCGCGGCTTTGCGCTCCCGCAAACGCCGGTCAATTTGAATAGCCAGCGCCATGGAATCATTCAGACCTGTAGGAATGGAGAAACCCACCATCACATTCTTAATGGCTTCAGAAAGGCCATTTCTGAAATTTGCGGCCAGAGCACACTCATTCCACTGAGTAAGCACGGACCATTTCCGAAATTTTTGGCAATACACTTCAGCTTCATCCTGACCCTGAGAAATAGCCAGCAAGGCTTTTTCTGCCTGAATTTCAAGATTGGGTTCCTCGTAAAGCAATCCGAGTGCCAGAAAAAACGCATCAATATTTGCCAATGCCGGATCTCCTGGCGCTAGCGAGAAGGCCCAATCCTGAGGGTCGCCCCGTAAGAAAGAGATAACAATTTTTACTTGCTGAGCTGAGTCTCCAGATGAACGGGGTCTCAGAGATAGAAACAATTTACAATTATTCCTGAAATTCCTAAACTTAAATCGGTCTCCAGAGAACAGTTCAGGAATAGGTATTTTAGGTTCAGACATTGGACTACTGGTAACAAAATCTTGTATGCCCTGCACACGAGCAGCAAGCTGATCCACACTTGTAATCAAAGTCTGGACATTCATGTCTGCAGCAAGCACAAGCCACTCAGAGGTAAAGGGGAGGAAAAAAGAGAGGAAAGAAAAAAAAAACTCAGACTTTCCTTTCTTGTAATCCCACTTCTGCAATGCATTAAACATTCAATTTCGGCCTGGCATACTGTTATGACCCCAATGGCAGAGGGTCTCAAAAGTACATACCAAGTCTGCAAACACAAAAAACCAGCTCATAGGGCAGTGGTAACTGGGCTGACCATATATCTAATCCTAGCACCACAAATAGCAGCAGCCGGGGAACGTGCCTACGTTGGTTCTAGACGTCTCGCGCCAGCTGGAGAACTAACTAACCCTAGAAGGGAAAAGATAGACCTTTCTTGCCTCCAGAGAAAAGACCCCAAAAGTTGGATACAAGCCCCCAACAAATAATAACGGTGAGGTAAGGAGAAAAGACAAACGTAAGAATGAACTAGATATTTAGCAAAGAGAGGCCCACTGACTAATAACAGAATATAGTAAGATGACTTATATGGTCAGCAAAAACCCTATCAAAATTTCCACGCTGGATATTCAAGAACCCCCGAACCGTCTAACGGCCCGGGGGGAGAACGCCAGCCCCCTAGAGCTTCCAGCAAAATCAGGAATCACATTTAGTACAAGCTGGACAAAAAATAAGAGCAAAGCAAATAACCAAAAAACAAGGAAGCAGGACTTAGCTTAATTTTGCAAGATCCAAGACCAGCAGACAGGAGCAAACAGAAAGGAACTGATTACAACGATGCCAGGCACTGGACTGAGAAACCAGTTTATATAGCAACACCCCTGGACTAACGACCCAGGTGGGTGCCAAACTGAGGAAAGACAATCCCAGAGTCATATCACTAGTGACCACAAGAGGGAGCCAAAAAAGTCTAATTCACAACAGTCACCCCTACGTCACGGATCGGGGTGACTTTAGGCCAACAGACGGCTATCACATGTGCAGGGGGCTTATCTTAGGTATCCCTCCACTGCTACAATGTGATGAAAAAACACACACAAGGCTATTGACCTCTTAGTTACAGCAGGGGCTTATTTTAGGTATCCCACTGCTCTTCAATATACCACGAACTGCAGGGATTTATGTATATCCCACTTTACAGCTCTGCTGGAACTTGCAGCTCTCTGGCGCCCCCCTTACCCTCAGGTCAGATTAGGTACTGCACTTAGGGTAATTAGTCACCAGAAAGGCTGCCTTCTATGTACTGGCTATTGGACACGCTGCAGCGAGGCGATATAACTACTCCCACTCAGGCAGGAACAATAATTGTCAACGCTGCAGTCGCTACAACGACACCCAAAGGCCCCGCACACGGTATGCTGCCACCAGCTTCGATTAACCGGGTCCGAAGCTAACCCAAAACAGTAGCGCAATTCCCTTCAGAAGGCTTAAGGTACGTTTTAGAGCATGAAGAACGAATACTAGTAATTTATATATTTTACTCCATTAAAGATTAAGGCAGTGTTTATAAAAAGTTATAAAAGATGTTACAATATGAGACAATTGAAAATATGTACAAGATAATTATAAAATAAAGGGATTAAATGAGAAAGGTAAAACTCGCATGTTCTCAGTCCATTTCAGGCAAAACCATGCTGGTGGGTGGAACCCCAAATGTCCCAGTGCATCAGGAGGTCTGGATAGGAACAGCTCCTCAAGTAAGACTCTCTAAGACTCTGAAGGCTGGGTAAAGTGAAGTCACTTAAATACCCACAGCCTTGTGTCATCACTAACAGGGCTGGTTTCCTTAGCCCCTCCTATCTCTTCAGTCTTAGTAAATTTAACACAAGTTTGTCTAATGCCTGTATCTCCGCTACAGAACATGTCAGAATCATAACACACCCAGCATTCATCTTGTATTAACATTGGCATTCTAATGAGACTAAATTTGAGTTTGATGGGATGCGTAGTTCCAGAGAAATCCAAACTCTGTCCCTGTTGGAACTAGAAGCCCGCGTTTACAGCCGCCGATAGATCCGCCGATGGAGATTCACAAACTGGATGTATTATTTTCCTAGCTTAAACCGTTGGTCCAATATCTCACTATAATGGAACAAAGGACTTCTTGCCTTTAATGAAGGAGATCAGACCAGTTTCTGCTGGAGGAAGGTTTGAGCCAACACAAGCGATCATAAAAATTCTTTTGGGAGGGGCATGAAGAGTAAGTTGCTCAAAGTCAGGAATTTGCAACCAGAGCAATAAAAGCTCTTCTACCCCCATTGAAAAGAAAAGCTAAACCCTGAAGTGAAAGGGGGGTCAATGCCCACCCTATAGGTGCTGGCAATGAGAGACTAAAACTTATATTATACATTATCCTCACACCACATATTACAGCTATAATACAGCACCCACATAATAGATATAATACAGCACCCGCATATTACAGCTATAATACAGCACCCACATATTACAGCTATAATACAGAACCCACATATTACAGCTATAATACAGCACCCACATAATACAGCTATAATACAGCACCCACATATTACAGCTAAAATACAGCACCCACATATTACAGCTATAATACAGCACCTACATAATACAGCTATAATACAGCGCCCACATGATACAAACTGTTCACCATGATTGCGCCGACTGTTTGATGTATGCCATATACTGCTGTCACTGTGTGTCTGTGCAAGGAGGAGCGGCGCCTGTTGTGCCACTTATGAGATTTTCTTGCCCCTCATTCTGGGCTTTCTCTGTCTCCCTAGGACCACGGTGCTGGCTGCTGTCGCCTTCCTTGATGCTTTTCAGAAAGTAGCAGATATGGCGACTAATACCAGAGGTGAGCCGCCGCTATCATGTCTGCTCGTCTCCTCATGCAGTGCCACTCTCTATAACTAACGCTTCGTTTTACAGGAGCCACACGTGATATTGGATCGGCCCTCACCCGCATGTGTATGCGGCACCGGAGCATTGAGAGCAAGCTCAGACACTTCACCAAGTAAGAGCCCCAGGGCAGGCGCCACTCATCACCACTAATGTCCATGGGCAAAGGCACAGGAGGACAGAGGGGAGAAAAGAAGGGGCCTGGGGAGGGAGAAGAAGGGAAGAGGGGTCCAGAGAGAGAGATAGAGAGCGACAGAGGGGGAGAGTCCTGGGAGATAGAGAGAGGAGGAGGAGGAGTCCTGGGAGAGAGAGAGAAGGAGGAGGAGTACTGGGAGAGAGAGAGGAGGAGGAGTCCTGGGAAAGAGAGAAGGAGGAGTCCTGGGAGAGAGAGAGGAGGAGAAGTCCTGGGAGAGAGAGAGGAGTAGTCCTGGGAAAGAGAGAGGAGGAGGAGGAGTCCTGGGAAAGAGAGAGGAGTCCTGGGAGATAGAGAGAGAAGGAGGAGTCCTGGGAAAGAGAGAGAAGGAGGAGTCCTGGGAAAGAGAGAGAAGGAGGAGGAGGAGTCCTGGGAAAGAGCGAGAAGGAGGAGGAGTCCTGGGAAAGAGAGAGAGAGGAGGAGGAGTCCTGGGAGATAGAGATGAGCCCTGGGAAAGAGAGAGAGGAGGAGGAGTCCTGCGAGATAGAGAGAGAAGGAGGAGGAGTCCTGGGAGATAGAGAGAGAAAGAGGAGGAGTTCTGGGAGATAGAGAGAGAGAGAGAGAGAGAGAGAAGGAGGAGTCCTGGGAAAGAGAGAGAGGAGGAGGAGTCGTCGTCCTGGGAGATAGAGAGAGAAGAAGGAGGAGTCCTGGGAGATAGAGAGAGAGAAGGAGTCTTGGGGGAGAGAGAGAGAGAAGGAGGAGGAGTCCTGGGAGATAGAGAGAAGGAGTCCTGGGAGATAGAGAGAAGGAGTCCTGGGAGATAGAGAGAAGGAGTCCTGGGAGATAGAGAGAAGGAGTCCTGGGAGAGAGAAAAGGAGGGGGAGTCCTAGAAGAGAGAGGAGGGGGGAGCCATGGGGGAGAGAGAAGGAAGAGGAGTCCTGGGAGACAGAGAAGGAGGTGTCCTGGGAGAGAGAGAAGGAGGGGGGAGTCCTGGGAGAGAGAGAGAGAGAGGAGGAGTCCTGAGAGAGAGAGAGAGGAGGAGGAGTCCTGGGAGAGAAAGAGGGAGAAGGAGGAGTCCTGGGAGAGAGAGAGATAATGAGGGGGAGTCCTGGGGGGGAGAGAGAGAAAAGGAGGGGGGAGTCCTGTGCGAGAGAGAGAGAAGGAGGGGAGAGTCCTGGGGAAAAGAGAAGGAAAGGGGAGTCCTGGAGAAAAGAGAAGGAGGGGGAGTCCTGGGAGAGAGAAAAGGAGGGGGAGTCCTGGGAGAGAGAAAAGGAGGGGTAGTCCTGGGAGAGAGAAAAGAAGGGGTAGTCCTGGGAGAGAGAAAAGGAGGGGAGAGTCCAGGGAGAGAGAAAAGGAGGGGCGAGTCCAGGGAGAGAGAAAAGGAGGGGGAGTCATGGGAGAGAGAGAGAGAAGGAGGGGGAGTCCTGGGAGAGAGAGAGAAGCAGGAGGAGTCCTGGAAGAGAGAAGGAAGAGGAGTCCTGGGAGAGAGAAAAGGAGGAGTGCTAGGATAGAGAGAAGGAGGTGGTGTCCTGGGAGAGAGAGAAGGAGGAGGTGTCCTGGGAGAGAGAAAAGGAGGAGGAGTCCTGGGAGAGAGAAAAGGAGGAGGAGTCCTGGGAGAGAGAAAAGGAGGGGGAGTCATGGGAGAGAGAGAGAATGAGGGGGAGTCCTGGGAGAGAGAGAAGGAGGAGGAGTTCTGGGAGAGAGAAAAGGAAGAGGAGTCCTGGGAGACAGAGAAGGAGGAGGTGTCCTGGGAGAGAGAGAAGGAGGAGGAGTCCTTGGAAAGAGAGAAGGCGGGGGAGTCCTGGGAGAGAGAAAAGGAGGGGGAGTCTTAGGAGAGAGAAAAGGAGGGGGGAGTCCTGGGAGACAGAGAAGGAGGAGGAGTCCTTGGAAAGAGAGAAGGAGGGGGAGTCGTGGGAGAGAGAAAAGGAGGAGGAGTCTTAGGAGAGAGAAAAGGAGGGGGAGTCCTGGGAGACAGAGAAGGAGGAGGAGTCCTGGGAGAGAGAGGAGGAGGAGGGAGTCCTGGGAGAGAGAGAAGGAGGAGGAGTCTTGGGAGAGAGAGAGAAGGAGGAGGAGTCCTGGGAGAGAGAGATATGGAGTGGGGAGTCCTGGGAGAGAGAGAGAGAGAGAGAGAGAGAGAGAGATATGGAGGGGGGAGTCCTGGGAGAGAGAGAGATAAGGAGAGGGGAGTCCTGGTTAAAAGAGAAAGAGGAGTCCTGGGAAAAAGAGAAGGAGGGGGAGTTCTGGCGAAAAGAGAAGGAAGAGTTCTGAGGAGAGAGATGCACAGGGATTCCTGGGGAGAGAGGAGGAGTCCAAGGATGAGGAGGGGGAGTCCTGAGGAGAAAAAAGGAGGGTGAGACCTGGGGATAAAGAAGGAGGGGCAAAAGGAAGAGATATGCAGGGGAAGTCCTGTGGAGTAAAGGAAGAGGAGTCCTAGAGAGTGAGAAAGAGGAGGAGTCCTGGTGAGAGAGAAGGAGGTTGAGTCTTGAGGAGGAGTCCTGGGGAGAGAGAATAAGGACTGACCAACCTGTGCCCCTCTCCCCCTACCCTGTGAATACTATTGGACTTTGCTTTCTCTCTGCAGCGCCCTTATGGAGAGTTTAATAACTCCTCTACAGGAAAGGATCGAAGACTGGAAGAAAACGGCAAACACATTGGACAAGGAGCATGCACGAGGTAAGAGAATCCACCTACTCCACTGACATATCACTACCACATCACCTGCACAGCGCCCAACATATCCCCAATACATCGCCCACACAGCAGCCCCCGTACAGCGCCCCTATACATCACCCACACAGCACCCCCAAACATCACCCGCATAGTGCCCCCCACACATTACCAATACATCACCTGCACAGCGCCCCACACATCACCAATACATCACCTGCACAGCCCCCCACACATCACCAATACATTACCTGCACAGCGCCCCCACACATCACCAATACATCACCTGCACAGCCCCCCACACATCACCAATACATTACCTGCACAGCGCCCCCACACATCACCAATACATCACCTGCACAGCCCCTCACACATCAACAATACATTACCTGCACAGCCCCCCACACATCACCAACACATCACCTGCATAGCGCTCCTACACACCTCTGATAAAATGCCAGGTTTTTGTCATGTATAAGAATCATTCCTGGAATGTTTTCCACTTTAATGTCGCTCATTATCTGTAGAAATCCACTGAGAAACAAACTGATATATTTTTAGGTGGAAAAAGTAAAATAAAGAAGTTAAATGATCCGGTTGCATAAATCTACACACCCTTACAATAATACTTTGCTGCAGTCCCCTGTGAATTTCTGGTAGTATTCAATCAGCGGGCACATCTAGAATAGGCGATCTTTGCCGGCTCCTCCTTGCAGCAGCTCCACATGTGTCAGATTGCGGGGGCCTCTCCTGTGTACAGTGCCCTCTTCAGGTCACCACAGATTGCGGGGCATCTCCTGTGTACAGCGTCCTCTTCAGGTCACCACAGATTGCGGGGGCATCTCCTGTGTACAGCGCCCTCTTCAGGTCACCATAGATTGCGGGGACATCTCCTGTGTACAGCGCCCTCTTCAGGTCACCACAGATTGCGTGGACATCTCCTGTGTACAGCGTCCTCTTCAGGTCACCACAGATTGCGGGGGCATCTCCTGTGTACAGCGGCCTGTTCAGGTCACCACAGATTGCGGGGACATCTCCTGTGTACATCGCCCTCTTCAGGTCACCACAGACTGCGGGGACATCTCCTGTGTACAGCGCCCTCTTCTGGTCACCACAGATTGCGGGGGCATCTCCTGTGTACAACGTCCTCTTAAGGTCACCTCAGATTGCGGGGCATCTCCTGTGTACAGCGCCCTCTTCAGGTCACCACAGATTGTGGAGGCATCTCCTGTGTACAACGTCCTCTTAAGGTCACCTCAGATTGCGGGGCATCTCCTGTGTACAGTGCCTTCTTCAGGTCACCACAGACTGCGGGGACATCTCCTGTGTACAGCGCCCTCTTCTGGTCACCACAGATTGCGGGGACATCTCCTGTGTACAGCGCCCTCTTCAGGTCACCACAGATTGCCCCTTGGGTCCAGGTCTGGGCTCGGCCACTCCAGAACTTCCTTCTTCTTCTGGAGAAGCTGATCTTTTGGTAATTTAGAGGTCGCTTATGATTGTTGTCACGCTGAAACAACATTTTTGTTTTGATGCAAAATTGAATTATATTTGGAACTGTTCACACTTCTGCAACCACATTATTATATTTTTGTTATTTTTATTTCCCCCTCAAAATTATTTCAGTTTGTTTCTCAATGGATTTGTACAGCTAATGGGAGACAATAAAGGGGGTAAAAATTCTGAAATGATTCTTCTTGATTGGAACTTTAACAGGGGTATGTAGACCTTTTTATAATGTCCTGTGGAGTGGAGTCAGTGGGTGAGGTTAACTCTCACATGGAGCAGTTAGCACATATCAGACACAGCTGGGTTCATGTCATAAGCACTCAAAATACTGCGCCCACCTGAACTGCAGACTACGAGGAGCTCCCCCCGTCTAATACTGAAATCCACAACCCCCCAATCTGCTTCTCCTCAGAATACAAGCGAGCGCGACACGAAATTAAGAAGAAATCCTCTGATACCCTGAAGCTACAGAAGAAAGCTCGCAAAGGTACGTACTACCAAAGTATCACTACCACCAATATTATCATCATTATCACCATCACGATGACTACCATCAGACACCACCAGTACCCTCATCATCATCACTACAACCACCATCAGACACCACCAATACTAGGGGTATAGTTACGGGGGCAGTGTGGGGATTGGGTGACCTCTCCTTGCTTGCCCGTTTCTCAATAACCTTCCTTTCCTTTTGTCTTGCATCACCTTCCTCTCCATGGTGTAGAAGTTTTAGGTAAGTGACATTCTCTGGGCAGGGGCTGGGGTCAGGGAACATTAATCAGATAGAGCAGGGGTGGGCACCATCATTGGTTATCTATCTTCTGATCTACTGCACAGTGTCTGATCTCCAACAGATGCAAATTATAAAAGCCTGCCGAGCTCAAAAATGCAGCAGAAATCTGGGACTCATTGAGATGGATCTATCAGGGGGAAAGGTTTCAGAGAGGTGGATCTCTCAGGTAGGGGCATCAGAGAGGTGGATCTCAGGGAGAGGCTTCAAAGAGGTGGATCTCTCAGGGAGAGGCTTCAGAGAGGTGAATATTTCATGTAGGGGCTTTAGAGAGGTGCATCTCTCAGGGAGGGGCTTCAGAGAGGTGGATCTCTCATTGAGATGCTTCAGAGGTGAATATTTCATGCAGGGGCTTTACAGAGGTGCATCTTGCAGCGAGGGGCATCAGAGAGGTGGATCTCTTGGGGAGAGGCTTCAGAGAGGTGAATATTTCATGGAGGGGCTTCAGAGAGATGGATCTCTCAGAGTGGGTCTTCTGAGAAGTGAATCTGTTAGGGGCTTTAAAGTTGTGGCTATCTTAGGAGGAGGAGGAGGGGAAAGCACAGATTGGACAGTCCAGCTTAGTGGATGAATGATTTAAGGCCCCGTCTCACATAGCGAGATCGCTAGCGAGATCGCTGCTGAGTCACAAGTTTTGTGACGCAACAGCGACCTCAGTAGCGATCTCGCTATGTGTGACACGTACCAGCGATCAGGCCCCTGCTGTGAGATCGCTGGTCGTGTCGGAATGGCCTGGACCTTTTTTTGGTCGTTGAGGTCCCGCTGACATCGCTGAATCGGTGTGTGTGACACCGATCCAGCGATGTCTTCACTGGTAACCAGGGTAAACATCGGGTTACTAAGCGCAGGGCTGCGCTTAGTAACCCGATGTTTACCCTGGTTACCAGCGTAAATGTAAAAAAAACCAAACAGTACATACTTGCCTTCTGATGTCCGTCAGGTCCCTTGCCGTCTGCTTCCTGCTCTGAGTGCCGTACAGTGAGAGCACAGCACAGCAGTGACGTCACCGCTGCGTTCTGCTCTCACTGTACGGCACTCAGAGCAGGAAGCAGACGGCAAGGGACCTGACGGACATCAGAAGGCAAGTATGTACTGTTTGTTATTTTTTACATTTACGCTGGTAACCAGGGTAAACATCGGGTTACTAAGCGCGGCCCTGTGCTTAGTAACCCGATGTTTACCCTGGTTACCCGGGTGCTGCAGGGGGACTTCGGCATCGTTGAAGACAGTTTCAATGATGCCGAAGTCGTTCCCCTGATCGTTGGTCGCTGGAGAGAGCTGTCTGTGTGACAGCTCCCCAGCGACCACACAACGACTTACCAACGATCACGGCCAGGTCATATCGCTGGTCGTGATCGTTGGTAAATCGCTATGTGAGACGGGGCCTTTAGCCTTTGTACAGAGTGATGCTTCCACCACATTTAGGCTGGCTGCAAACATTGTGGATCTAATGTGGATTTTCTGCTACCTGTCCGCAGCATTTCCGCATCAAAATCTGCACGTATAAGGTGGATTATGTTGAGAATTTCACCGTATGTTTTGTAAGAGCAAAGATCGACGTGAATTCTGCACGACTTGATATGCTGCAGATTTTGTGGTAGACACACAGCAGGCCACACATGAGCTTACACGTCACGCTACTTCTACAGGACACTTAAAATCTCACTAACTTGGCAGGTCTGCATTCGGCTGCAGTTTATTCGCAAGCAGATCCATGAGAAAATCTGCAGCAAATACGAACTGTCTGCATTTATCTTTATGCGTCATCCTGGCAACACGTAGATGCCAACTTAAGAGAAGATGTGTGCTCAAGATCCCTGTGTGCTGTCAGTGGATGGAAACGTTGCCACTCATTCACCAAACATGCAGCAAAATTGTGTCCAGCACTGTGTGCTTAGACACATGTATTCTTCTGTCTTGACAAGGAATGTGGTCTGTCACAAAGGAGGTGGAGAAAGGTACCGCCAAATATTCCACAACAAGTTAGTGTAACCTAGTGTAACTTAATGTAGTAAAGTTATCATTCTAGCAGATGGGGAAACTTTAGCGCCCATCCATACACCTTAGATGGTGTCAGCCAAATTGTTCAACCGGCAGCCATTTTTAAGCAAACAAAATGCTCTTTCGTCCAGTGTTTGCAGGTTGGTTTGCACAGGCCGATAATCAGGGACAAGTATTCTTACCAATGCTTCCTGGTTATCTGCCAGGATAAATGGACTCTTAGTTTACTCAAATGAAGATATATTCGACCCTTTCTTGTTCACATTCAGAAGCTCAACACAGTCCTCTTTTTCAGCCCTAAGAATGTTTCTATTTACTGACTGTAGCAGAGATCCTGAATATGGCGAGAAATTACAAGAGAAAATCTAATAGACAATTGCCGGATTTGTCATAATGTGGTGATAACGTGCAAAGGTTGTTGCCCCCTATAGGGGTCTACTCATCAAATACAAATTGATAATGTGCCACAAATGTCCAGTCTGTGTGGACTGAATGTTATGACCCCCACAGAATGCTGTGACTCCACTCACTGACCACTGTGAGGCCCCCACTCACCGCTGTCCCACTGAAAGGTGTGACCCCCCACAGAATGCTGTGACCGCTTCTCTCTGTTCTGCAGGTAAAGGGGATCTGCAGCCACAGCTGGACCACGCTCTGCAAGACGTCAATGACATGTACCTGCTCCTGGAAGAAACAGAGAAGCAGGCGGTGCGCAGGGCGCTGATCGAGGAGCGCGGGCGCTTCTGTACCTTCATCACACTGCTACAGCCCGTGGTGGTGAGCACAATCACATGATAGATGCTAAGGTACCAGATCACATGACACCGAGGTGCCAGATTACATGAAGCTTAGATTGTATCATATGACGCTGAGGTGCCAAATCACATGACACTGAGGTACCAAATCACATGACACTGAGGTACCAAATCACATGACACTGAGGTACCAAATCACATGACACTGAGGTACCAAATCACATGACACTGAGGTACCAAATCACATGACACTGAGTTGCCAGATCACATGACACTGAGTTGCCAGATCACATGACACTGAGTTGCCAGATCACATGACACTGAGTTGCCAGATCACATGACACTGAGGTGCCAGATGACATGACACTGAGTTACCAGGTCACAAGACACTGAGTTGCCAGATCACATGACACTGAGGTACCAGATCACATGAAACAGATGCCAGATCATATGGTGCTGAGATTCTGGGTATGCGACCTCTCATGTTTTCCAGAATGGTGAGATCCACATGCTGGGGGAGGTGACGCACCTACAGACGATAATCGAGGACCTGATGCTGCTGAGTGACGAGCCTCACAAACTGCCTGCTGCCAGCGAACAGGTCTGAGCACCACTACACATTACAGCTATGAGCCGGGGTGCAGTCCCATGTAAACCAAGCTCCGTCACCGAACATGCTGTAATTAATACGAAGCCTCATTCATAATCAACCTACAATAAGATTCTGTCCAGAGCAGCCGATCACTACATCACTACAAGAAATGAAAGCTGGGCTCTGATTGGTTGCCATGTTTATGTTTCAATTCCTCCTCGGTTTCAGGATCTCTGATTATTCATGATTATGGTCTGAGGCTGGACTCTGGTTCGAGGCTGGACTCTGGTTCTGACCTAATGCTCCTCAGTCCTCACAGATGAGGATTTGTTCCCATTTTATCCAGTGTCCTGATAATTGTGTTACAATGCAGTCCAGGTAGGTTACCTGATATCGGAATACAATTGTAACAAACCTTCAGCTGTGAGCAGTGTCAAGTCAGGATGCGATTTAAGTCTTCATTCACTGACACCAAGCACAGGTATTGGGCGTAAGTGTAAAGTGGCTGACATTTCCTTTGTCAGCGATGAAGGTTCACTTCCGTGGGACTCGGGTCCGGTAGATTTCGCCCTCCGCTCAGCTGCACATAATATACTGTTAATATTACGGTGAGATGGAGGGGAATACAGCGGCAGACACAGCCGGACACACCGGCCCCTTCGTCTCTTCTTATTGGCTGCAGCTCTGCTCCGTGTCTCCTAGCCATAACTGCTCCATAATAATTCTCTTCTCTGCAGGTTATTAAGGATTTGAAGGGATCTGACTACTCCTGGTCCTATCAGACACCCCCCTCCTCCCCGAGCAGCTCGGGGTCTCGCAAGTCCAGTATGTGCAGGTAAGTGTTTGCATAGGTGAGGGGACGAGCATCCCCCATCAACCCCGACACCGCCCGACATTAGATCACGCCACACCCCGGTTTATGTGAGAGGTGTAGATATTCTGTCCATAGCAGTGTCCTAGTGTCTTACATCATCAATGCTCTGACCATTTATCACAGTACAAAAACTGCCCCCTCCTGGCAAGCTGCCTCGCACCCTCACTCACCGGGTTCCGCGTGTCGCTATCGCAGCCTCCCGCAGTCCACAGGCGGATCGCAGCGTCTGGTGAGCGTCTCCTCCCAGGACTCTGGCTGCAGCTCCCATGAAGCCACCTACTCCAAGCCACCATCACCCATGCCCTCGGACATGACGAGCCAGGTACGTGACCTTGTGCAGGTGATGTGCGGAACGCCGGAGCCTTCATAGCTCACATCTCATTCCCTCCATCAGAAATCCTCCAGCTCCGCGTCTTCAGAAGCCTCCGAGACCTGCCAGTCCGTCAGCGAGTGCAGCTCCCCCACATCAGTGAGTATGGACTGGTGGAGGCAGGGCCGTCCTCTGTAAGTGCAGTCCTTTGCTTGCTGTCCGTGAATGGAAACCTGTCTTTTCTCCTGAGCTTGTTACACTTGTATCCAGTTGCAATCCTCAGACGGATACATTGCTACAAACTGTCAGCTCAGAGGGAGATGGATGCTGCTGCCGCTCAGCTGTGAGAGGTGTTAGATCAGGCAGGTTGTCAACCTCTGGATGTGAACAAGATGGCTCCTATTCAAAGACAGCAAGCAGAGAATGTATTGGCAGATTGGATCCGTCTAATGCCACATCTTCTGCAGGATTGGTCGCGGTCTGGTCCCTACGAAACGCCGCCAGCGAGCTCCCTGCAGCGCCGAAAGGACCGTGTGGAGCATCTGAGGGAGGCCGAGCTGGGCCCCTACTACCCAAACATGGAGGACCCTTACCGGCCCCGCATGTCTCCAGCCGTCATTGCTGCGAAGGTGAGGTCTATAGAGGCAATAGTGTAATAACACGTACCCCAAATCCCCCCAGACCCTCTATAAATACAGCAATATAACGTACCCCCAAATCCCCCCGGACCCTCTATAAATACAGCAATATATCGTACCCCCAAATCCCCCGGACCCTCTATAAATACACCAATATAACGTTCCCCAAATCCCACCGGACCCTCTATAAATACAGAAATATAACGTACCCCCAAATCCCACTGGACCCTCTATAAATGCAGCAATATGACGTACCCCCAAATCCCCCCGGACCCTCTATAAATACAGCAATATAATGTACCCCAAATCCCCCCGGACCCTCTATAAATACAGCAATATAACGTACCCCAAATCCCCCCGGACCCTCTATAAATACAGCAATATAACAAACCCCCAAATCCCCCCAGACCCTCTATAAATACAGCAATATAATGTACCCCCAAATCCCCCCGGACCCTCTATAAATACAGCAATATATCGTACCCCCAAATCCCCCGGACCCTCTATAAATACAGCAATATAACGTACCCCAAATCCCACCGGACCCTCTATAAATACAGAAATATAACGTACCCCCAAATCCCACTGGACCCTCTATAAATGCAGCAATATGACGTACCCCCAAATCCCCCCGGACCCTCTATAAATACAGCAATATAATGTACCCCAAATCCCCCCGGACCCTCTATAAATACAGCAATATAACGTACCCCCAAATCCCCCCGACCCTCTATAAATACAGCAATATAACGTACCCCCAAATCCCCCGGACCCTCTATAAACATGCTGATAGAGCATTGGACTGGACCCCCATGTAGCTAGTACTGCAGGGTGGGCCATGACGTCCCTTTTCTCCGGGGGTCAGTCACCGGTAGGATCTGGGGGCCGTACTTTGGTCATCACCAGATATTGTGCTCGACCACAGACCCCGCTCCGTCACTTCATGTTTCCCACTTGTCACTGGACGGAGGCCGTGTGTGACCGTGCGCACATCTGTCACTGCACAACATGGCCCTCTCACAGCACTGACAGGAAGTAGACCACAGCCTCAGCCATGTCTTACCCTGCTGAGGTAAAAGGAAAGCAGAGCTCTGATTGGTTGCTCGGGATAATAAAGCAGAGCTCTGATTGGTTGCTAAGGGTTATTGTAAAATACATCACATACTATCCAATCACAGAAGAGACACGAGGCAGATTATCCTTACCGGTCATAAATCCAGTCACATCTTATAGCCCCCCGGCCCCTCTGTACACCCAGTCACATCTTATAGCCCCCCGGCCCCTCCGTACACTCAGTCACATCTTATAGCCCCCGGACCCTCCGTACACCCAGTCACATCTTATAGCCCCCCGGCCCCTCCGTACACCCAGTCACATCTTATAGCCCCCCGGCCCCTCCGTACACCCAGTCACATCTTATAGCCCCCCGGACCCTCCATACACCCAGTCACATCTTATAGCCACCCGGACCCTCCGTACACCCAGTCACATCTTATAGCCACCCGGACCCTCCGTACACCCAGGACCCTCCGTACTTCCCCCCGGATCCTCCGTTTACCCCCAGGACCCTCCGTACATCCCCCTGGTACCCTCCGTACATCCCCCCGGACCCTCCGTACACCCCCCGGACCCTCCGTACACCCCCCCGGACCCTCCGTACACCCAGTCCTGTCACGTGTCCCCTCTCATTGCAGCACGGGGAGGAGGTCTCGTCCGCTGCCAGTGACCTGGCCATGGTCCTGACCCGGGGTCTCAGTCTGGAGCACCAGAAGAGCAGCCGTGACTCTCTGCAATATTCCAGTGGCTACAGCACCCAGACGACCACCCCCTCCTGCTCCGAGGACACAATCCCCTCACAAGGTAACCAGCCCCCCGGAGCAGGAGCCGCAGGGGCCGGCGCAGCCTCCTCATTGTGTAGCGAGTGCTTGGGCCACATTTCTCCTCATTTTCAGGATCTCTGCTTGTTGTCAGTGCCGGGGTCTCGCCTGGTACAACTGGTGGTCGCTGCTCTGCTTCCAGACTGGTCCTGCACTGATACTGTAGGAAATAATCAGGGCAGGAAAGGATTATCTGGACACAATGTAGCAAAACCACAGCTGTGATCAGGACCAGGATGAGTTTGCTGCCCCTGGATGTAAAAGTTTGTGTTCATTGACAGGAAGCAGAGATGTTGGAAGGGTAGCACCAAGTCTATTAACACTTCCCTGGATCCAGGGGTCATCTCCATGTGCTGCCCCCTGCAGGGGTCCTGACCGCCAGTTGTTTGTCCCCGCACAGGTTCTGACTACGACTGTTACTCAGTGAATGGAGATGCCGAAGGCGACGGCTCTGGCGACTATGATCGATCCTCCACCGTTCCCCGCAGCAGCAGCTTAGCGCAGAATTACCGCCGCATGCTCCAGACCAAGCGGCCAGCCTCGACGGCCGGACTGCCCACCGCCATGACGGCCTCTGGCTCTGCACCCCCTCCCCCACAATCGGGCTCGACGCCAGGGGTGGCCACCATACGACGCACTCCTTCCACCAAACCCACCGTCAGACGCACTTTATCCAACGCCGGCCCCATTCCATGTCGCCCCCCTATAGTGCCAGTAAGAACACCCACTGTGCCCGACTCTCCGGGCGGCGGATTGGGGGGGCGCTCTCGTGTCGGAAGTGAAGAGTGTGTTTTCTACCTGGGAGCGGATGATGGAAGTCCCCTCGACTATGCCAAGTCTTCTCCCAAGCGCCTCAGTCTCCCCAATGCAGCCTGGGGGGCAGCGGGAGAAATGTCTGTGTACAGCGGTGGCGGAGCGGATGAGGAAGACATGGGGGGCGGCCTCCTGGCTGCCAATCGGCACAGTCTGGTGGAGAAGATCGGGGAGCTGGTCGCCGGAGCGCACGCCCTGGGGGATGGCCAGTTCCCTTTCCCTTCAGCTCCAGACAAGAGTCAGATCCCTGCCCCGACGGGAGGCGGCAGCAGCTCCGAACCCCCGGCCGGCGACATGCTGGCGTCCATACGAAGAGGGGTACGGTTACGCCGAACCCTGACCAATGACCGCTCTGCCCCCCGGATACTGTGACCTCCGCTGCAGGGTGGACAGGATTGGTGCTCCAGGGAGGGGAGCGAAACATACTGTGACACAAGCCAACCAGAAACCAAGGGGTGCTTAACCCTTTCTATGCAGGTAGGTCCGGGGCTAGAAGGGTTAGGTTTGGTGACTGACCGAAACATTTCCACCATTCCATACACCAGGGCGGACCCAACACACCAGTAGCATTAGAACGAAAGTCAACGGTCTGTAATGGTGGCTGGAAAGACCCCCCACAAACACCAGCTCTGCTACACCAAGGGGCACAGCGCTGCAATGAAGACGTCGCTGGTACAGCAGACTTCAGTGTAGCCACCATGGAGGGGCCAGGACTCTAGGCTCAGATCTCGGCTGTGACGCTAATCTTCATTGCAGCCATGTGATCCAGGAGCTGATGATGGACTGTGGCCCCTGATGATGGACTGTGGCCCCTGATGATGGATTGTGGCCCCTGATAATGGACTGTGGCTCCTGATGATGGATTCTCAAGTTTTATCTCCTCTGGTTCTGGCCCGAGTGCTCGCATCACTGGTCGGGGGCCATGGAGTGGCGATGGATGTGACTACACAGGCAGCTTGCATGACTCTGGGCAACCAGCAAAATGTGGCCCCCAGGAGCCCTAATTTTTCTTACTGTACAATTTGTGCCAAGTGGTTGCTAAGGACGCTGAGCTGCCGCCATGTTTCTGTGGCCTGTTTACCCTCACCCGATAGGTGACGTAGTCTGGAGGGGGATGAAGACACCACCGTTTTCGGCCTCTTGTAGTGAGGGAATAGCCGACCTGACGGGGATCCTGCCTTTACCGATCACAGAGGCCTCTCTTCTAGTGCCATTCAGAACAAGCCTTGTGCCACCTCTGTGCCCACGCTGTGTAGTGAGGAGCAGCCCCCAATGCCCCATTCGAGGGGCACCGCACTGATGAGCTCTGGTAATAGCACTTAGGATTTTTAGAACTGACACCATTAATTTATGACCCCCGTGTGAATCTTACTGGTATCCTGAAGGTTATAGTGCGGGGGACATGTCCTCAAAGTGGGCTGCCCCTGCACACGTGGAATGAGCAGGTCCCCACTGCGGACACTGTGTGCAGGGGTCTAGTGATAGAAATGTCACCCCAGTAATGGTGAAGGCCTGCAGGGGGAGCGCAGCACGAGCCCCCTGCTTGGCAGATGTGGCTCCTGTAGGGCGCACTTACTATAGAGCCGTATATTTTCAGAGATTAGTGATTTGTTTGCCTCCAGAAGGAATTGCAGAAGTAGATCTGACTGGACAGAGAATATTTTTAGCTGCTGCTGGCGGTGCCAGGGCCGGAGATCGATATTGAGAAATGTAGCACCACCCGCTGGCCAGGTGGAGAACTGCAGGCAGCTCCTTGTGACTTGTAGCGGTAACCTAAGTTCTCCTGATGTACAGATGCGACTCCGATGCTGCGGAGAGCTGACGGCGGGTGCTGTACATCACCAGACTCCAGGGGCCATTCCATAACCACAAAGGTTTAGGACACATCTTTGGAGATGGTGACAATTTGCTTAGAAAAAAAGCCTTTAAGACATCCCTTTAGTGAACACGAAAATGGGCCCAAGACCTGAGGCTGCTCCACTAAGACCTGTCTGATGTTTGCATCGTCTTCCTCACCAGTGTCTGCACGTGTGCACATAGCAGTTTAGGCCGGGACGGTTGTAGACCTTGATGTGGAGGGTGATTTAGAGGCTGTCTGAGTAGTGCAGTCTCAGGCGCTGAGCCTGGAAAAATTGAATTTTTCTTCTGTTGGGTCTACACAGGGAGGTGCAGCTAGGGTTTTGGGGCTGGGGCAATGGGATGTGGTCTGTCTAGATGGAGATATATGCACGGGTGACATGGAGGCAGGGGCTTTAGAAGTGGAGGAAGTAGTAGGTTTTGCACGTGTCAGCACCAGCTACCGCAGGTGTTTCTCGTTGGTATGAGAAGTTGTTAGGACATGGATCTTTCTGAGGTGTGAATGTTGATGTAAGTTTATTGGTTTCTGTCTATGGTTGTATGAGGGCACTGACGTGTATGGGGACAGTGAGCTGCCTGATATGTCCAGTCCCCCATCATACTCATGGGAGGCCGGATGAGATGACCGGACCATGCAATCGTCATCCTCAACGTTGCCTATCTCCCAGCACTCGAAACAACATGCAATCCACCGAACTACGAGGCGCGAGAGATCATGTTATCCACCAAGCTCACAACACACGAGACATTGTGCAACTGGCCGATCTCCCGACACGTGAGATGCCATGTGATCCACCGAGCTCCCGAGACGCAAGACATTGTGCGATCTATCAAACTCCTAAGACATTGCGTGGTCCATCGCGTTTCTGAGACGTCGTGCGATCCTTTGAGATCCCAAGACGTGCGATCATTCGAGGTCCTGACGCACGAGACGTGGTGCGATCCTTCGAGGTCCCGATGCTCGAGATGCCGTGCGATCCTTCGAGCTCCCGACGTGTGAGATGTAGTGCGATCCTTTGAGCTCCCGACGCGCGAGACGTGGTGTGATCCTTCAAGCTCCCAACGCGCGAGACGTGGTGCGATCCTTCGAGGTCCCGATGCTCGAGACGTGGTGTGATCCTTTGAGCTCCCGACGCGGGAGACGTGGTGCGATCCTTCGAGGTCCCGACGCGCGAGACGTGGTGTGATCCTTCGAGGTCCCGACGTGCGAGACGTGGTGCGATCCTTCGAGGTCCCGACGTGCGAGACGTGGTGTGATCCTTCGAGGTCCCGACGTGCAAGACGTGGTGCGATCCTTTGAGCTCCCGATGCTCGAGACGTGTGATCCTTCGAGCTCTCGACACCCGAGACATCGTGCGATCCGCCTAGTTTCTAATGTGGCTGATGTAGTGTGATCTGCTGATCTCTGACCTAATTCATTATGCCACTGCTGGGAGATCTATGCTATTAGGTTTGAAGGATCTCTCATGGGTAAGTCATGGGCTCCTCCAATGCGATCTTGTATCTGTTACATATCAGGTGGCTGGATCACTGTGGTCAGGCCGCCGTGTCCCATATCTGTTACGTGCGTGGAGTGATCTCACGTCTTGTCGGTAACACTGTGAACCCCCGAGTGTGCAGTATTGGTGAATCGGACATGAGTGACTGAGGAGACTCCTGAGAGAGGACACAGGTCCAAAGTGGGGAAAAAAGCAAGTGATGTGGAAGGAGAAAAGGAAAAGGTGACCATGGGGCCAGGGAGGCGCCGCTGATTGTAGGGCCACAGACCTCACTGCTCCTTTGCTCAGTAATAGAAGATGAGGAAATCCTGAAAATCTGAGACGTTCCATGCCCTGAGCCTGAACCTTGTGTGGCTCTAGATCCCCGTCCACATTGTCCCTTGCCTGAAGATGGCAGACTTGTGTCTCTGTGTGGACATTGATATGTATGATGAGAATACGCCATGACACTCTCAGTAGTGCAGCCTCAGGCTTTGGGCCTGTAACTTCAAGCGCATAGATCTGCGCAGAGATCACAGAGCGATTTCACGTGAATGAGGCGTTCTGGAGTTTGCTTCTCCACAGCCTCGTATACCGCAGTGATACCAGAGAACAGTAGCTGGTTCTGAGCAGTGGATATAGTGGGGGTTGTGTAGGGGGTCCCTGTCTATACACTGTAGTCTAGGGCCAGTCCCCAGCCTCCCTCACCGGAGACCCTCGCTCTAGCAATAGGATAACCCGGCAATAATAATGCAGCGGCGGTACTCCCTCCCTTGGAGTACTGCCATTCTGCTGGGGGAATGATAGCAGGCGGTGACATTATTGCACCAGTCCGGTGACCTCAGTGGGAAATGACGAGCCCTTCTTCCGGAGCTGGGGAGGTGATGAAGACGCGAGTCCCATGTGAATGAATAGGATCTGGGGTTTTTTTTTAACCCCGATGTGACGGTGTTTTAGCCTCCCGACAGCTATGCATCATGCGACAGATCGGTCCTGAGGCCCCTTGGTGATAGAGACCACCAAGATTGGGTGAATGCAAGCACAACGCTCTCCTCCCCTGTGGGGTCAGCCCCATTATCTATGAAGCCCCCATGTGTGTATAACACGTCGTTGTACAGAGACCCCCTTACACTGGATTTCTGTGTCTGTTTGTATGTGTGTACCTGTATTGGGGCGCCAGACCCCCGCTTTCTCCCCATTCTGTTTGATGTTAGTTATGGGGGAGGGGCAGCCCCCCGACACTGTCTTCTAACATATGGCGTCTTCTGCTCGCTGATCTTCCGCTTCGGTTGTCTCCTTCCCTCACAACTTTTATTCTTTTTCTAGTTCATCTTTTTCACTGAGAATTGCGCTGACAGTAACTCCGCACTGTGACCATCCAGTATTAATAAACTCGTACTGTAACTGCCGCCGTCACATGACTCCTGCTGCAACCACAAGTCCTCACCAGACCTCCGCTTGCTGTCAGTAAATGTGTCAGTAAATAAGAATGTTCTGTTTTCCATGCAGGTCCAGAAATCCACATATCTAGTCCTGGAGTAAATCAGTGCTGTACAGGAACTAGAAAGAGACCCCCATGCCTCATCACATGATAGTTGGGACACGCCATACACACTGCGGCAAATAGTCAAGCTGTCACCTTTCCTTATTTGATTGTTATGGAGGACGAAGCTGTTCTCGTCACACTCAATTATAGAATATAGACGGGTATTCTGAAATGTCCTACAGGTCTGGGAGCTGTATCCATCCCCAAAGGGGGTCTCTGATGTCCCCCCCTGGTGCCACACATGGTAGAAAGGTACCAGTGCATGCAGCACAGGGAGAAAGAAGAGCACTGAAGAGGCCGAGCACAAAGTACCAGCAGCACCAAACACCGTCCGCAGCACCGTGCTCCGTCCCAACACTCCTCCACTGTCCGCAGCACCGTGCCCCGTCCCCTGCACTGTCCCAACACTCCCCCACTGTCCCCTGCACCGTGCCCCGTCCCAACGCTCCCCCACTGTCCGCAGCACCGAGCCCCGTCCCAACGCCCCCCCACTGTCCGCAGCACCGTGCCCCGTCCCAACGCCCCCCCCCCACTGTCCGCAGCACCGTGCCCCGTCCCAACGCCCCACTGTCCGCAGCACCGTGCCCCGTCCCAACGCCCCCCCACTGTCCGCAGCACCGTGCCCCGTCCCAACGCCCCCCCACTGTCCGCAGCACCGTGCCCCGTCCCAACGCCCCCCCACTGTCAGCAGCACCATGCCCCGTCCCAACGCTCCTCCACTGTCCATAGTACCGTGCCCCATCTCAACGCTCCCCCTGTGCACAAAACCATACCCCATCCCAACGCTCCCCCACTGTCCGCAACTGTGACCCATCCCAACTCTCCCCCACTGTCTGCAGCACCGTGCCCAATCCAACTCTCCCCCGTTCTGCACCGTGCCTGTCATGAACCGGGGGTGTCTGGTTGCCCCAGTTCATTCTGTAGGGATTTATTTATATCCCACTTCCAGTTTGGAACTTGCAGCTGTCTGGCGCCCCCTTTATCCTCAGGTCTGTCAGGTAACTGCACCTAGTACAATTAATCGCCAGAAAGGCTGCCTGCTCGTGTACTGGCTATTGGGCACGCTGCCTTGAGGGTAATATAATTATACCCAGCCGCAGCCGAGTAATACACTTATAAACCCCGTTCCGTCACTGCCAGTTACCCAACAAGCTCAGTAAGATCTGCTGCCACCAGCTCCTATTCCTATGACTAAAAGTGGGTCAGGAGCCAACCTAATCAGTAGCTTAATTTACTTCAGAGGACGTTGGAGGTACATTTTAGAGCAAGGCCGAGACTAGTAAATATTATAGCTTTTACTACAAAAAGATTAGGTAGTGTTTACAAAAGTATATAAAAAGATATTACCAAAATGAGACAATCTAGTATGTACAGACAATTACAAAATAAAAGGGTTTAAAAGAAAAGAAACTTACAATTCTCTCATATCATGGATGACCATGCGGCGTGGGGGAGGGGGTGACATCAAAATGCATCAGAGTGTCTCTTAGGCTACTTTCACACTTCTGTCGGTACGGGCCCATCGCAATGCATCAGGCCGACGGACGCTGTGAAATAACTGCAAGACGTGGGCAGCGGATGCAGTTTTACAACGCATCCGCTGCCTATTCTGCAGTCGGGGGAGGAGGGGGTGGAGTTTCGGCCGTGCATGCGCAGTCGAAAATGGCAGACGCTACACACAAAAAATGTTACATGGAACGCAATGCGTCGCTAACGCAAGTCTATGGAGAAAAAATGCATCCTGCGGGCAACTTTGCAGGATGCATTTTTTTCTCCAAAACGACGCATTGCGACGTATGCCATAAGACGGACGTGTGAAAGTAGCCTTAGCTGGCTCCCTGGGAAAAAAACTAGTGCAAAATGAGGTCCCACTATCTTATACTCCCCTGGTTGGGACATCATTGATTGGGCTGCGCCATGGACTCCACTCCCCTTTCCAAAGAGACTCAGAACTTTTTTAAAACTCATATTAGTCAGAGCGTACACTGGGAACCTCATAGAGTCATGACAAAAGTATTACATGTCTTCTCACGATGTTAGCTTCCATTTAAGTCTACACATGGGGTAGATGTGTGACCCGGTTAAGTAATAATCCGTTTCTGCTAGGTGCTGAGCTTAGAAAAACACTGTGCTTGTCAATCTACCCTGGCACATCCCAAATATATAACTTTCACACCTATCTCACCACCTGGGGTCGAATTATTCCATCTTAAATAACTGATTCACAATGAAGCACATGGTTCAGACAAAGGAAGGTTTCTGCTAATTAACACATTCTTGAGGGAGGGGGGAAGAGTGGTATAGAATTAGAGTTGAGAAGGAGAGCTTTCTAGGCAGTGAGAAGAAAGAGGGGCTGTGGGGAAACCACAGTTGCAGCTTGTCAGTTACACAACCAGAGAGATGTAGCAGCTCTGAATGTGTGTACTTTACACAGACCTAATGGGTGTAGCAGAGCTGGGTATATTCATGACAGTGCCCCATCCCAACCCTCCTGCACTATCTGCTGCACCGTGCCCCATCCCAACATTCGCCCACTATCTGCTGCACCGTGCCCCATCCCAACGCTCCCCCACTATATGCTGCACCGTGCCCCATCCCAATGCTCCGACCGTCCGCAGCACTGTGCACCATCCCAAAGCTCCTCCACCATCCGCAGCACCGTGCCCTATTCCAACACTCCCTCCTGTGCGCAGAACCGTGCCCCATCCCAACACTCCCCACTGCGGACTGTGCCTCATCCCAAAGCTCTCCCACTGTGCACCATGCCCCATCCCAATGCTCTGCCACTGTCCACAGCACCGTGCTCCATCCCAACACTCCTCGAATGTGCACCGTGCCCCAACCTAATGCTCCACCACTGTCCCCAGAACCGTGCCACATCCCAACTCTCCCCCACTGTGCACCATGCCCCATCCTAATGCTCCCCCACTGTCCGCAGCACCAAGCCTCATCCTAACGCTCCTCCACTGTCCGCAGCACCGTGCCCTATCCCAACGCTCCCCCACTGTCCGCAGCAACGTGCCCCATCCCAACGCTCCCCAACTGTCCGCAGCACCGTGCCCCATCCCAACGCTCCCCCATTGTCTGCAGCACCGGGCCTCATCCCAATGCTCCTCCACTATCTGCAGCACCGTGCCCCATCCCAACGCTCCCCCACTGTCCGCAGCACCGTGCCCCATCCCAACGCTCCCCCACTGTCCGCAGCACCGTGCCTCATGCCAACGCTCCCCCACTGTCCGCAGCACCGTACCCCTTCCCAACGCTCCCCCACTGTCCGCAGCACCGTGCCTCATCCTAATGATCCCTCCATCACTTCAAACCCTTCCCGCTAGTGGCAACAACTATGCAGGCTTCACTCCCCATCCTTCCCCCTGTGACATCCATTATGTATTGTGGCTCAGTGTTTAGCAATGTTGCTTTGCGGCGCTGGAGTCTTGGGTTCAAATCCCATCGATATAAACATCTGTAAGGGTATTGTTGTTTCCTTCCACACTCTCATAAAATCATGGTGGTGCTATATAAGCGAGTACAATAAATAAGCCAGTTTTACCAGTAATACCCTGCCCTTACCTCTCCTGGAGGTGGAAGAAGAATGTAGGGACAGAGCCCCTGACTCCTCTGCAGACCCTACAATCTGGTACAGGAACGACCCCCAGCCGTGTGACAACAGTGCCACTCCTCTGACTATGGAACCACAGTGATATCGCAGCACTGGTGGCCACCATCACTCCACCAGCAGAAGAGTGAGTGCAGCTCTGGAGTATGACCCCGGATAAGCCATGTATGCACACTGGTTGCATTTGGCTGTAGATAGGAGTAATATTCTGTTATAATTTTATAGTAAAATAATTTTTATGACAATATATAATCTCATTAGAAAAATATATGAATAAGACAATCACATTCACGCGATTCCTTCCTATGGAAGGTGATCCAGGACTTCAGGCCTTTCCTGTGTTCACACTTCCGCTCAGTCATATCCGCTGCGGATCCAGGATAGACGGAAGCCATGATACCAGTGTGAACAAATCCTTCATACAGTGAGATAAATTGATCCTAGGAGAACAATGGTCCCACTTGTGAGAGCTGCTGCAGTGTAAAGCACAGTGAGATCATATCATCCCCACTATACTTAGTTACTGCAGTGGATATAGATCCTTCTTAGTGATGGCAGTGGGGCTGGTCAGGAGCAGGGAGCGGTGGGGCCTAGGCCTCAGAGTCCCCGTCTCCTCTTGGTTAGTGGATCCGGGGGTTTAGGGTGGGATAGAGCTGCCCTGACCCCAGTACACATTCTGTCCTCACTATTCACTGATTCAGGGGACTCCAGTGATGAAGTGGACGCGGGCACCCCTCTAACAGGACGGCCTTGGTGCAGCCCACGGGCCTGGCACAGGTCCAATATGGCAGAGGGGATCCTGGGGCGCAGACCGGGGCAGACATAGGCCGCACTCCTCCTGGTACAAGATGTCCAGCACTCGCCAGCAGTCGTCCAGCAGATCCTTCGGAGCGACTCCTTTCACTTTATCTCCTGGCGTCCACAATCGCCCCACAATGTCCTTGGCGATATCAGTCAGGTCTGGCTGCAAAAGCAGGACAAAGCGGTGAGGACATGCACGAAGACCACAAGGCATCCCGTCACCTCCATAGCTGAACTCACTCATCTGCTGCTACATCGTGTCTTATCCTCCGGTCACCTCCAGAGCTGAACTCTCTCATCTGCTGCTACATCGTGTCTTATCCTCCAGTCACTTCCAGAGCTGAACTCACTCATCTGCTGCTACATTGTGTCTTATCCTCCAGTCACTTCCAGAGCTGAACTCATTCATCTGCTGTTACATTGTGTCTTATCCTCCGGTCACTTCCAGAGCTGAACTCACTCATCTGCTGTTACATCGTGTCTAAGGCTACTTTCACATTAGCGTTGTTCGACGCACGTCGCAATGCGTCGTTATGTAGAAAAAACGCATCCTGCAAAGTTGCCCGCAGGATGCGTTTTTTTCTCCATAGACTTTCATTAGCGACGCATTGCAACGGAGTGCCACACGTCGCCACCGTCGTGTTTTGGCGGACCGTCGGCACAAAAAAAGTTACATGTAACTTTTTTTGCGCGTCGTGTCCGCCATTTTCGACCGCGCATGCGCGGCCGAAACTCCGCCCCCTCCTCCCCGGACATTACAATGGGGCAGCGGAAGCGTTGTAAAACTGCTTCCGCTGCCCACGTCGGGCATTACTTTCACAACGCACGTCGGGCCGACGCATAGCGACGGCCCCGTGCCGACGCTAGTGTGAAAGTAGCCTTGTCCTCCAGTCACCTCCAGAGCTGAACTCACTCATCTGCTGTTACATCGTGTCTTATTCTCCAGTCACCTCCAGAGCTGAACGCACTCATCTGCTGTTACATCGTGTCTTATCCTCCAGTCACCTCGAGAGCTGCAGTCACTATTCTGCTGTTACATCGTGTCTTATCCTCCAGTCACCTCCAGAGCTGCAGTCACTATCCTGCTGTTACATCGTGTCTTATACTCCAGGTCTTTTATTAAATAAAATAAAATACTTTACATGACAATAACTAAGATACATTACAAATAAAACACAACAGAACAAAACATAAGAACAAAGCTCCAATCAGACGACAACAAACGACAAAAATCACAAAGAAATAAACCGGAAATGGAACAAAAATGGAGAAAGTTCATGATCTACAAATCAGGGACGTGAAAGAAAAATTCCAATAAAATAAAGAAAGCAAAACTAAAAGACGACAAACAAAATACTCATAACTACATGAATACCCCTGTAAAAAAATATAAATATAAATAATAAATAGTATAAAATCATGTAAGACCCCCGACCCAGCTTCATTCATACTACTATATACAACCCCAACTACATTCACACCGTCCTATATACAATATTATATACACTATAAACACATTATACTAAACCAAACACTATACAACACCGCAAACACAACAAAACCCTACTGGTCCCACTGCCTTACCTTACAGCCACCCCCTTACACCACCACATTCACCCTACAACAAACCTAAATACAATACAGTGTACAAGATTAACATTTTTTTGTTTTGTTTTTTTGTTTGTTTTTTTTAATATATATACACACCTACTCTAACTATCCCGCCACCCCTGATCCAGCTCTGGCCACAAAGTTCAGGAATTATCCGAGCTAGGATCAGGCCCCAAAGTTTTTCCCCAGGCGGGGCCTGGGCCAGGCCAGATCAGTCTCTTATCACTGCAGTTGAACCCCCCAATCCCCCCACCCAACCTAACTAATACCCTCTATTATACACACTATATACAATACACTATATACAACATATACATAAACCAACATCACAGAACACAACCTACATACTCACCACCCAAGGCTCAAGTTCGATGCCTGCAAACCTTCTATTCAAGGAACAGAAATACAAAACAAAAATCTAGGGTGTAAAGATATCAGCCCACCACCAGGATATAGGAGCGCTAACGGACTAAGGCACCCCGAAGGAGAAACCCCTCCAGAGATGGGCCGCCCTCCGGGCACCCAGTCTTTCGCACTCCAGAGAACGTACCTTCACCAGGGCACCTAGGATGCTGCTACAAACTTCATCTACACGGAGGATTTTACTCTGCGTCGAAACTAAAACTCGTGCGTTCCACGTGAAGTACCTGACCACTGCACTAACTAAGAATAAAGTGGCTCGGTCCCTTCTCCCGAGGTCTCTGAATGCTCCATAGGCCCACTCGGCATAGGACAGAGTGGCCAGCCGCGGCCAACCAATGGAAACGCCCACCCTGTTGTACACCTCTGTATTAAAGGGACAATGAAGCAGGAAGTGCTCCATGCTTTCCAGCATGGTAGCGCAATCCTCACGGGGACAATTTCTGTCCACGGAGCTCCTGTGCTTCAAATTGTCTCTCACATACAACTTACCTTGGAAGCAGCGCCAAGTCAAGTCCCAATACTTCTTGGGGATCCTGCTAGAATTTAACAAACTTAACCCAACCTCTAGATCCCGACTCGGGCAGTCCTTGAGGACCAGTGGTCTCTGAAAATGTGAAAGCAAGACCCGCATGTCGAGGAGTTTCCTCGGGAGGGACCTCACTTCCCACATTCCCAGACCCCACCGGCGCATCATTTTCAAAACCGGGGTAACATAAGCCGGAAGATGCCCGTGCGGTGTGCGAAGATCCTTCAGTCTTCCCCCTGTCTCCCATTCCTGGAAGAAAGGCTGAAACCATCCCTTGCAGGAGAATACCCACGGAGGAGCCCTCTCCTTCCAGAGGTTTGCCACGTTAACTTTCAAAAAGGTGTTCACTAGAAACACCACGGGGTTCACCATATTCAACCCCCCTAGTCTCCTCGTGCGATAAGTGACCTCCCGTTTGACTAGGTTCAGTCTATTCCCCATAACATCTGGAAGAACAGACTGTAGACCCGTGTCCAGAGAGGCTCCGGCAAGACACAGACGCTGCCCAGGTAGATTAGCAAGGGGAGCAGGAAAGCTTTGCACAGGTCAACCCTTTCCCTCAGGGTCAAAGACCAACCCTTCCATTGGTCCACTCTTTGGGCGACACCCTTGATTCTGCCTTCCCAGTTTTTCGTGGGGTAATCACCCTGGCCAAATTCGATGCCTAGGACTTTGGCATGTTCTTGGGGTTCGGGGAGGGTGTCCGGAAGATCAAACGTGGGATCCCCGCCTCTCAGCCAGAGACTCTCACACTTGTCCTGGTTGACCTTGGACCCGGATGCCTCCGAGTAGCTCTCCACTTCTGACATCACCACCATCGCCTCCTCTTGCGAAGAAACAAAGACGGTAACGTCGTCCACGTAGGCCACTACCCTCAGGATAGCCTCTGGCGCCAACCCGCCCATCCTCACCCCAGCCAATGGTCCACAATCAACCCTTCTGAGGAAGGGATCGATCGCAAACGCGTAAAGCAAAAGGCTAAGAGGGCAGCCCTGGCGGACACCAGATCCCACCCCGAAAGGTTGTCCAATCCACCCGTTTACCAGAGGGAAAGTCTCAGCCCCTGCGTACAAGGTCTTAAGCCAGTCCACAAACCCTCCAGGCAGACCATACCTCAAAAGAGTGGACCAGAGCTACTCATGGTCGACCCGATCAAAGGCTTTTGCCTGATCCAGGGTCAGCAAGAACCCCTTCCAAAGGCCCGCCCTGCCTTGCTCCACGGCCTCTCGGACACCCAGAACAGCACTGAAAGTGCTATGGCCAGGAACACAACAGTGCTGGGCCCCCGAAAGGAGCCGCGGTGCAAACTTCACCAGCCTGTTGAAGAGTATCTTAGCCAAAACCTTCCTGTCCACATTGAGAAGTGATATGGGACCCCGATTCTCAATGCGTGACGGATCCTTACCCTTTGACAAAATGATCAAAGCCGACCTCCTTAATGATCTCGGCAGAGTGCCCGAGGAGAGACACTCATTAAACACCTGAGTCAAGAGGGGGACCAAGGAGTCCCTAAAGGTCTTAAAGAACTCGCATGTTAAGCCATCCGGACCTGGCGATTTTTTGGGCCGGAGCCCATCAATCGCCAGTCTCACTTCCTCTTCTTTGATCGCTTCTGCCAAACCGCCCAGCGAGAGGTCAGCCCCTGGCTCAGGAACAGCTTCAGCCAGGAAAGCCGACATCCTGTCACGATCCAGTTCCTTCCTTCCCAAGAGGTGCGAGTAGTATGAACTGACGACCTCCAAGATCCCTGATCTGGACCTTCTCAGGGATCCCGTACTGTCCATCAGCCCTGTCACTATCTTACTATTCACTGACATCTTGCAGCTTCTGTAAGGGTCGGGCGAGTAGTACTTCCCGTAGTCCCTCTCAAAAACCAAAGATGCGTGCCTATCGTACTGACACCTCTTTAGCAAAGATTTCACACTGGAGATCGCCTCGCGGCTACCCCCAGTCGAGACAAGATGCTCGAGTTTCCTCCTCAGGCTCTGATACAGGCGATCCCGGTTCAGGCTTCTGAGGTTCGAGAGTTGCCGGAAGAATCTCGCCACCCGATGTTTGAACATCTCCCACCACTCAGACTTAGTGTTACTTAGGCCCAGCAGCGGTACGTGGCTCTGAAGAAATTCCTCAAAGGACCGTCTTACAGCTTCTTCCTCAAGGAGTGATGAATTCAGCTTCCAATAACCCCTTCCCATCCGAGGAGTCTCTGTAACGCTCAGAGAAAACATAATCAAACAGTGATCGGAGAACTCCACCTCCACAACCGACAACGGCGAGGAGACGGCATCCTCCTTCAAATAAAACCTGTCTATCCTAGACCTGCACTGACTACCTCTAAAAAAGGTGAACCCCGCGTGGCCTGTGTTGTGCCGGATGTGGACATCCACCAGGCGTGCCTCACTTACTATCCTATTTAGCGCGACGCAATCGTAAGCCAGCCGGTCTCCGGAACCTCCTCTATCACAGGGTCTCGTGACGTTGTTGAAATCCCCTCCAAAGACCACCTGCCGACTCGAAAATAAGAAAGGTTTGATCTTCATGATGAGACACTTGCGGTCCCACTTGGACTGGGGACCATAGATGTTAATGAGCCGAAGCTCCTGTCCCCCAATGGAGACATCTAGGATCAAGCATCTCCCCATTTCTAACTCGATCAATCGTCTGCATTCAACCGCTGCGGTCTTAAAAAGGACCGCCACCCCGCTATACGGCTCGGCCGCAAGAGACCAGTAGGAGGGCCCGTGCCTCCACTCCCGCCTTGCTTTATGCATGGTTGATAGGTCGGTCAACCTGGTCTCCTGCAAAAACAAAATGTCGGCGTCAAGTTGGCAGAGAAAATGAAAGGCCGTGTACCTTGCCGCATCTGACTTTATGCTGGCAACATTAATGGTTGCCAGCGTCAATGGGGTGGGTGCCGCCATCATGATTGATTGAATTACATAGCCTTTTTCTTCCCACCAACAGTTTCACCCTCTTCCTCTGACAATGATGAGTTTTTAGTGCGCTTAAGACAAACAGACTCATCCATTCTCTCCTTACATACACTCTGGCCCTTGTCTGGTGGTCCTGAGTTAGTGTCCCCCCCCAGAAGGCTTTGTATTTGCCCCCTGAGAAGAAGACCCAGCGACCTCCTGAGCCCCAACAACGTTGTCCGCAACCTCCGGCCCCGGGTCCCCATCGCCCCCCTCTGGAGGGGAGTCCTGGAGGGCCCGGAACCGGTTAGAGAGATCCACCAGAGGGGGGGCGGCTGGACCTTCCAATGGCACCTGTATCAGGACTACGGAGTCAGAGGGGTCGCACTCCGAGGAGGAGGCTCGAGGCCCGGACCCCCTCTTATCCTTAGTTGTTTTCCTGCTACCCTTTTTCTTTTGCTGTGACCACTCCCCCTCTCCCTCATCCAGACTGTCACCGGATGAAGGTTCCTGGGCAGACATGGCGTCCTTTTGCTCCTCCCTTTCAAGTCTCTTGACTTCCTCGTTCAATTCGCCGTCTTTAGGATCCTCAGCTGCAAGTGAAGCACCCGGGTCAGAGTTTAGGGTCATTACTCCCTGCCCCCTGTTCCCATGGCGCTGCTCCTGCCGCCTGATATTGGATGTCGGCAGCCTGCTCCTCACCGGTTCCCTGCCTCCTCTGCCTCTACGGGTCCCTTCACCGGCGAGATTAGTCCCGGCTTTCGCCTGTCCCGCACTCCTCGCTTTCAGGACCGCATTGGCAAAGGAACGCGGACAGCGACTGAACGGGTGACCGAGGTCACCACACAAGTTACACCTAATCCTGCCACAGGTAGCAGCAAGATGGCCGAGGTCCCCACACAGTGCGCATTTCTGGGTGGTACACTGCGCACTGAAGTGTGTGGGGCTGCCGCACCAGTGACAGACCTTAGGCTGCCCCCGGTAGAAAATCAAGATCCTGTCCCTCCCCAAAAATGTTGAGGAAGGGATATGGGTAACGGTGTTTCCTGAAACCTTCAATTTCACCATGAAGGTCCAGGCTCCTGACCAGATACCATGCTCGTCGAGGGTCTTTTCAGGAATACCGACGATGTCGGCGTATCGTCCAACCCATGTGGAGATGTCGACACAGGAAAGTGACTCGTTACTGGTCAAAACGGTTACCTTCCTGACCGAGTTCTGGCGGGATATTGCTACAGTGTGGAAACCCTGCCATTCGGGGCGACCCTGAGCCAGCTCATGGCGAGACAAGAAAAGCTCAAGGCCCTCCGGTCTCACGAAGCTGACATCGAAGTAGGAGGTCCCATAGGGATGGATCAAGGCGAAGATGTCATATGCCACGAAGCCCATCCCCAGCAGGAGCTCAGCAACCTTTGACCGATCAGGACAGGCATCCTTGCTTACCCACTGGAGACGGGCCACGTTTCTACGGTTACTCCTCTGCCCCAGTGTCGGCAGAGACCAGACAGTCTCTGCCCCTCTATCTCGGAAGGCGGAAAGACCGTGTCTCTCTATCCAGAAAGACAGATCAACCTCCCTCCCCTCTACATTGATAGAACTCTCCCCTTTCCTCAGGGCGTCCAGGAAGCGCTGTTGCAAGTCACCATTCTCAGGGTCACCAGACAAGGGCGCACTACTACCCCCAGCAGTGACAGCTCCTGAATAGCTTGGGGCTGAAGCACCCGCCACCGCTGGGGGGGCAGCGGGACCACTACCTGCTTCCCCTCCACCAACACCAGTAATGCTCTCCTCATTCACTCCACCACTACTCCCATCATTTGCAACTTCACTACTCCCATCATTCACTCCACCACTACTCCCACCATTCACTCCACCACTACTCCCATCATTCACTCCACCACTACTCCCATCATTCACTCCACCACTACTCCCATCATTCACTCCACCACTACTCCCACCATTCACTCCACCACTACTCCCAACATTCACTCCACCACTACTCCCAACATTCCCGTTACCATTGCCAACACTTCCCGTCACTTTATTACCAGTATTGTCACCACCATTTGTCCCAGTGTTCTCTGCACCTTCCACAGTCACATCCATTCCTTCCTCACTTGTGTCTGGCTTCTCTGCACTCACATCTGCTGGACCGGGGGAGGGGGTGCAGCACCACACCCGTTTTCCCTTGATTGGTGCTGGCTCTCTGTTGTGTCTCTGGAGCGCCCTGCCCCCCCACTGCAGCAGTTTGTATTTTATTATTATTCAGGGCCCGCTGCTTGTTGGGGGGCGCCGCCTGCCCCGCACCCCCAGACTTCGGGGTCCTGGTATCACGTTTGGGTGTTGGAGCACTCTGTCCTCCTGTCACTGCAGGGCGCCCAGTGTTCCCCACAGATGATTTTTCCTGCTTTTTTTTTCCATTTTGGACTCGCTGCTCTCCTGTCGCACCCATGTGCCTCTCCTCTGTTGAGGCGCACTGCGCCCCTGTCACAACAGTGCGCCCCCCTTTCGCCACACCATGTTTCTCGGACCTGCTCCCCACAGCCCCGGTGTCGGCTGGCTCAGCCGTAGTGAGCAGGGATGGAGTCTGCCCACACCGTCCCCCTTTCGCAACGGCATGGACACCCACCTCACCCTCCCCGGCCCCGGTGATAACCGGCTTAGCCGCAGAGGGCAGAGAGGGAAACTCCTCGGGGTCCCCTATGTCCGGCACCTTGAGTACCTCCACAGCCTCGCCCCCTGCACTGTTCCCCGCACAGACGGCAGCACCGCCGGACGTCCTCCTCCTCTCCCCACCTTGCCTATGCCCCGGACCCACTGCAGAGCCCGTGCCTTTAGGTTTGGTGGGGTTTACACAGGAGGTGGTAGGTGTAACATCAGCCATAGGTACATACTTGTAACTCACCACCTCCCGTGCGGTCTCCTTCGTCGTCTTCTTCCTCTTCTGGGTTTCCTCTGCTGGCTCGTCCTCACCAAAGGAAAAGCGGTCCAGGTTCACTGGAGACTCCAGCTGTCGGATCTCCTGTAGCAGACCGCCCTCCTCCTCTTCCTCAGCTGACACTCCAGCCTGTGCTGTCGGAGTCCTCTGCCGTGCCGGGAGGCCGCTCCCCTGTTGTCGGCTCTGCGACTCACTCTCCCGGCTGGTTCCAGCTTGTAGGACTCCAGTCACAACCACATCGGCGTCCTCCTCCTCCTCGTCGCTTAGGACGCCGGCTGGCGGCTCTCCTGAGGTATTTAACCCCTTCATTTCTGAGAACCGCCGCTGGTTCTTAAACCTCTCCAGGAAGGGACCTGCGCTTTTCTCAATCCCCTCCCGGAGGAGCACTAACCGGGCCACCTCATCTCTGAGGGCTCTGAACCTCAGGGAGGTCGCGGGTTTCTCCTTGTTAGAGGCTCAGGTGTTCAGGATCCGAGCCTCCCGCAGCTCCTCCTTCAGCCCGGTCAGTGCTTTGCCGGCGTCCTCGTACTCACGTAGCATGGCGACCACTCGGGAGAAGGTACTCGTGGACTCGCCGGAGCTCCTCTCCCCCCAGGATATTCCTGGGCTCTCCTTCCTGGGGCCTGGGGTGCCCCTGTCTCCCTCTCTGGGAGGACGATGAGCCGTCTCAGGGTTGGAGTAGGTGGGTATGGTTCTTCTCACCCGTCCCGACCTCCTCAGTCCCTCTTGGGCCGGTTACTGCTGCTGCTCTCTGTCCCCCGCCGGCACAGACCGGGGAACTGAAGCCTGGGAAGCCATGCCGGCCTCCCAGGAAGCCTGCCTCTCCCTGGGGAGAAGAGAGGCAGACTCTGGGCCTCCTGCTGGAAGTGCTGGAGCTCACAAGACAGGTGCTGCTCCTAGCAGGGTGTGACTGATTGTGGGCACCTGTCCTCCAGTCACCTCCAGAGCTGCACTCACTATTCTGCTGTGAGGCTGTGTGCACATGATGCAGATTTAGTGCAGATCTGCAGCGTTTTTTTTCTGCTGCAGATCTGCACTGTGATTTACAGTACAATGTAAATCAGTGTGAAAAAAAAAAAGCTGCGCACATGGTGCAGAAATATCCGCGCAGAAAAGCTGCAGATTTCAAAGAAGTGCATGTCACTTCTTTTGTGCAGTTCTGCAGCATTTCTGCACACCTCCATGATAAAAATCTGCAGTGGTAAAATCTGCACAAAAACTGAACAAAAACCGCAACAAAAACTGCACCTGCGTTTTCTGCCAGGAGATGCAGATTTAGTGCAGAAAATTCTGCCCCACATTTCCATAGCCTTACATTGTGTCTACTGCTCCAGTCACTTCCAGAGCTGCGGTGCTCGGGTCGCTCAGTCCAGTCAACCCTCCTGATACAATTATAAGATTACCTCACCTTATTACAGGTCATCATGCGGAGACGTGGCGCTGAGTGGAGGCGGTGAGGCGGTAAGCGGAGGTTAGTGAGCCATGCATGAGCCACAATCAGCAACTCCGCTAAATGAGACAAAAACTCTAATTGTATAATGTGAGACGACAAAGCGTGAGAGCAGCTGGCCGACCGCAAAGGGGACAACGAGGACCCCGCCGACCCTCCATGTAACACCCACCGCACATCGCCTGCTTCTCTACCACTGACCCCTGTGCAAACACTCCTCCAGACCCCACTGTCCTCCTCCAGACCCCACTGTCCTCCTCCTCCTCCTACAGACCCCTCTGTCCTCCTCTTCCTCCAGACCCCACTGTCCTCTTCTTATTCCAGACTCCTCTGTCCTCCTGACTCCTCTGTCCTCCTCTTCCTACAGACCCCATTGTCCTCCTCTTCCTCCAGACCCCATTGTCCTCCTCTTGCTCCAGACCCCATTGTCCTCCTCTTGCTCCAGACCCCACTGTCCTCCTCTTGCTCCAGACCCCACTGTCCTCCTCTTGCTCCAGACCCCACTGTCCCCCTCTTGCTCCAGACCCCTCTGCCCTCTTCTTATTCCAGACTCCTCTGTCCTCCTCTTTCTCCAGACTCCTCTGTCCTCCTCTTCCTCCAGATACCTCTGTCCTCCTCCAGACCCCACTGTCTTCCGCTTCCTCCAGACTCCTCTGTCCTCCTGTAAACGTCTCTGTACTTTTCCTCCAGACCCCTCTGTCCTCTTCCTCCAGACCCCACTGTCCTCCTCTTCCTCCAGACCCCACTGTCCTCCTCTTCCTACAGACCCCACTGTCCTCCTCTTCCTACAGACCCCACTGTCCTCCTCTTCCTACAGACCCCACTGTCCTCCTCTTCCTACAGACCCCACTGTCCTCCTCTTCCTACAGACCCCACTGTCCTCCTCTTCCTACAGACCCCACTGTCCTCCTCTTCCTACAGACCCCACTGTCCTCCTCTTCCTACAGACCCCACTGTCCTCCTCTTCCTACAGACCCCACTGTCCTCCTCTTCCTACAGACCCCACTGTCCTCCTCTTCCTACAGACCCCACTGTCCTCCTCTTCCTACAGACCCCACTGTCCTCCTCTTCCTACAGACCCCACTGTCCTCCTCTTCCTACAGACCCCACTGTCCTCCTCTTCCTACAGACCCCACTGTCCTCCTCTTCCTACAGACCCCACTGTCCTCCTCTTCCTACAGACCCCACTGTCCTCCTCTTCCTACAGACCCCACTGTCCTCCTCTTTCTACAGACCCCACTGTCCTCCTCTTTCTACAGACTCCTCTGTCCTCCCCTTCCTCCAGACCCCACTGTCCTCCTCTTCCTCCAGACTTCGCTGTCCTCTTCCTCCAGACTCCTCTGTCCTCCTCTTCCTACAGACCCCGCTGTCCTCCCTCCAGACCCCTGTGTACCCTGCCTCCAGACTCTTCTGTCTCTGGAGTGTTTCTAGTGAGTTTTATCTTTGGAATCCTTTCTATGGCAGGTGTGTAAGGCTACTTTCACACTAGCGTTAACTGCAATACGTCGCAAATGCGTCGTTTTGCCGAAAAAACGCATCCTGCAAAAGTGCTTGCAGGATGCGTTTTTTCAGCATTGACTAACATTAGCGACGCATTTGCGACGCATTGCCACACGTCGCAACCGTTGTGCGACGGTTGCGCCGTGCTGTGGCGGACCGTCGGGACCAAAAAACGTTACATGTAACGTTTTTTGCTCCCGACGGTCCGTTTTTTCCGACCGCGCATGCGCGGCCGGAACTCCGCCCCCACCTCCCCGCACCTCACAATGGGGCAGCGGATGCGCTGGAAAAATGCATCCGCTGCACCCGTTGTGCGGCGGAGACAACGCTAGCGTCGGTGACCTCGGCCCGACGCACCGCGACGGGCCGAGCCCGACGCTAGTGTGAAAGAAGCCTTAGTGATCCATCTGTGGCCGCCCTGACATTGTGCTCCCCTTTCCCTCATGTAGTGCTGAGAACATCTGCAGCGCTTCTTACCTGATTGCCGGTGTGAAGCTCAGTGAATACGGCCTTCAGATCGTTTATGTAGGAGCGGGAGGGATGTCTCTGCGGCAGCATGTGCCATATGCTCAGCAGCACATTCTCATTGACGATGCCCCACAAGAAGCGCAGCTCCTCCACCGAGATCCCCTTACTGATCTATGGGACAAATCCACATAGCATTGCAGTGTCGCCACCAAGGAACGAGACGAAAGACCAACATAAACCAAGAGGAGGGCATGCGACATTAGGGGGCTGATTAGACATAGTTAATGTGCTGTGGTGCAGGTGTGGGACGTGCGCAGCTCTGAGCCGACGGTCCTTTCAACAAACATCTTTAAAGTTCTTCGCCTGCCAGTTTATGTGTTGGCAAAAAAAATGAGAGTGGGGCTTGTTGAGTTGTACATAGCCAATTTCATTGTTCTAAAAGGAGACATGTCTAGAGGAGAAGAATGAGGAGAAGAAAGAGGAAAAGGACAGAGAAGGACGAAGGAGGATGACAGAAGAAGGAGGAGGACGACAGAGGAAAAGAAGGAGGACCAAGAAAAAGAAGAAGTAGGACGGAGGAGTCTGGAGGAGAAGGAGGATGGATGCGTGTGGAGGGGAAGAAGAAGGAGGACGGATGAGTCTGGAGAGGAAGAAGGATGAATGAGTCTGGAGGGGAAGAGCTTCTGGAGAAAAAGAATGAAGGACGAAGTCTGAGAGAGGAGGGGTCTGGAGGAGAAGATAGTGTAGAGAGAAGTCTGGCAGCAGCTTACTTGCATCTCAGCACTGACAACATATATGAGTTGTGCTTTTCATTGATAGAGAAAAGTTCACCCTGAGGAAGTAGAGATATTGTTGGATGAACCCTCTGGTTTTGGGCAGGAGACTCTGGAGAAATGTTCCTCCAGAAGATGAAAGTTTCCTTATAACCCTGCATAGTGTCAGAGTTTTCACACCTAGAGCTGCCATGTTGTATGATCCCAGGGAGATCTCAGGCCTTAACAGCTCCTGCTCCATGTGTGGCATGATGAAATAAAAGCCTGGACACTTCAGGATTCTTTACTGGGAATGTTAAGATATTTGCCTGAATACTGAAACTTCTTAGGACGGTGGTGATGAAGACTATGAAACTAAATACAGAAACCCAGAGGAGAGGAAACACAGAAAGAAGGAGATCCCTAGGGGAGGTAACACAGAGGAGGAAACAGGGAACTATAGAGATCAAGCAAGGAGGAACCATGGAAGAAGGAGGTTCCAGGGAAGGAAACCCGAGGGGAGGGGATTCTGATGGGAGGAGATCCCAAGAGAAGGAAACACAAATTGTAGGTGATCTCAAGGGGAGGAAAAAGAGAAAAGAGATCCTGATTGGAGGAAACATGGGAAAAAAGGTAGATCCCTGGGGGAGCGGAGGACAGGGAGATCCTGGGGGGACGAAGGATAGAAATAAGGTGATCCAGAGTGGAGGAAACACGGATAGGAGGAGATCCAGAGTGGAGGAAACACGGATGGAAGGAGATCCAGAGTGGAGGAAACACGGATGGGAGGAGATCCAGAGGGGAGGAAACACGGATGGGAGGAGATCCAGAGGGGAGGAAACACGGATGGGAGGAGATCCAGAAGGGAGGAAAAACGGATAAGAGGAGATCCAGAGTGGAGGAAACACGGAAGGGAGGAGATCCAGAGTGGGGGAAACACGGAAGGGAGGAGATCCATAGTGAAGGAAACATGGATGGGAGGAGATCCAGAGTGGAGGAAACACGGATGGGAGGAGATCCAGAGTGGAGGAAACACGGAAGGGAGGAGATCCAGAGTGGAGGAAACACGGATGGGAGGAGATCCAGAGGGGAGGAAACACGGATGGGAGGAGATCCAGAGGGGAGGAAACACGGATGGGAGGAGATCCAGAGTGAAGAAAAAACACGGATAAGAGGAGATCTAGAGTGGACGAAAAACGGATGGGAGGAGATCCAGAGTGGAGGAAACACGGATGGGAGGAGATCCAGAGGGGAGGAAGCACGGATGGGAGGAGATCCAGAGGGGAGGAAGCACGGATGGGAGGAGATCCAGAGTGGAGGAAACACGGATGGTAGGAGATCCAGAGTGGAGGAAACACGGATAGGAGAAGAACCAGAGTGGAGGAAACACGGATAAGAGGAGATCCAGAGTGGAGGAAACACTGATAGGAGGAGATCCAGAGTGGAGGAAACACTGATAGGAGGAGATCCAGAGTGGAGGAAACACGGATAGGAGGAGATCCAGAGTGGAGGAAACACGGATAGGAGGAGATCCAGAGTGGAGGAAACACGGATAGGAGGAGATCCAGAGTGGAGGAAACACGGATAGGAGGAGATCCAGAGTGGAGGAAACACGGATAGGAGGAGATCCAGAGTGAAGGGAACACGGATGGGAGGAGATCCAGAGGGGAGGAAACACGGATGGGAGGAGATCCAGAGGGGAGGAAACACGGATGGGAGGAGATCCAGAGGGGAGGAAACACGGATGGGAGGAGATCCAGAGGGGAGGAAACACGGATGGGAGGAAACATGGATGGGAGGAGATCCAGAGGGGAGGAAACACGGATGGGAGGAGATCCAGAGGGGAGGAAACACGGATGGGAGGAGATCCAGAGTGGAGGAAACACGGATAAGAGGAGATCCAGAGTGGAGGAAAAACAGATGGGAGGAGATCCCGAGGGGAGGAAACACGGATGGGAGGAGATCCTGAGGGGAGGAAACGTGGAGAGAAGTAGAATAAGACAGAAGGAAACAGAGAACCATGGAGATCGCAAAAAAGGTAAAAACATGAAGAGGAGGAGATCTGGAAGAAGAGAACATGCAGATGGAGATCACCTGGGGGCATCAGGAAAGAATATTAAGATAAGGAGATCGTAAGCGTCAGAGGAAATATCCTCCACTCATGTGTGGATTTTGCACAGATCCGGAGGCCGGCTATTATCCGCCATTTCTTGGCTGAAATATTTCCTCCTTCCCATGATGATCTGTCCTCTATTGTCCGCTGTCCAGACAGTCCAGCATGGCCGCCTGTACACGCCTGTTCTGGAAAATAATGTCCATAAAGAACAAGGTCTCCTCTGACCTGAGTGGTTCTGGGGTCCGAATCTCATTGTCTCATCACCATGAACCTGTGGGGGGCACCGCTCTGGAAGTGGGGTGTCGGGAGACTTCACTGGGCCCGATCCCTGCTCATCCATGTGATCGCTGCATTAGAGATGTGTACTACAGGGGCTGACAACCTTCTGGACAATGATCATGATCACAGGTTGTCAGGGTCTGAGCAGAGGACTCCATCTTATGAAGGTGGCAGCAGCGCACATGGCGGGAGGTGACAGGCTCTTAAAGGGGCGCCGTGTAAACCTACCCCGGCTGAACCACAAGACAAGTCTCCATACTGAGGGGAAACCTACAATATGACCTATCACAGACAGACGTCGCCCCTACCAGGCTGCTGATGTTCTCGCAGCGCAGGATCTCCTCGTTCTTCACAGGCAACTGATAATCTGTCGGGAAGTAGTCACGCTGCAACGAGAAGACAGAGAGGTAGAGAGAAGAAAAATAAGTGCCCCCTCTCCAGAACAGGATCTGCTCATCTGTCTCACAGGGCATGGACCATGAGAAAAGTTAAGTGCCCCCTTCATTGGTGGCGTTACTGGGATGATGAGGGTGATTGAAATGCTGCAATCTTCTCCACCGCCATGCTTTACACTGCAGGAATCAGGTCCTTCCTCTCTCCAGGGATTGTTGTACTTCCTTACCTCCAATGTCCCAGCCGTCAGCGTGACCCTGGACCGGCGTGTAGTGTAAATGTAGGGGGCACTTACTTATCCCACAGGTGACATGGCAGACCTCTGCGGTACTGTACAGCATCTATGTGTGGAGGTCTTCTATGTAGACGGGGGCACTAGTCTGTAGGACCCCTGCCCGTCCGCCAGCGCCGCCGCCAGCGCCGCCGCCGCGCACTCACCATGTACATGATGCGGTTTTCATACTGGAGTTTACGACTTAACAGTTCTATGATCCGACACTTGTCCTGAATCGCCGCCGTCCTCACCAGAACCAGGACCCCTGCAATACACAAAGCTGTAACCTCCCAGCGAGACCCAACGGGCATCCTGACATGGTGTTCATGAACCAGTTGGCTCAGGATGAACAGAATATAGGTTCAAAGGGATTGTGAGACGAGGACGCAGCAAGGGAGGTGTGCGCTGAGGGGTCCCGTCCAAAATACTCACAGAGGAAGATGACGACTCCTCTCTGCACAGCCATCCTCACCGTCATCTGCGGGCACCACCTAAGGAAAGAGGAGAAGCCAGGGTGAGCCCCCCCAGTGCTAACTGCACCCTCCGAAGTCAGGACCAAACCCCAAGATCAGACCACCCCCCCAGAGCCCAGCGCCATGTACAGACCACCCCCAGAGCCCAGCGCCATGTACAGACCACCCCCCACAGCCCAGCACCATGCAGACCACCCCCCAGAGCCCAGCGCCATGTATAGATGACCCCCCAGAGCCCAGCGCCATGTACAGACCACCCCCCAGAGCCCAGCGCCATGTATAGACCACCCACCAGAGCCCAGCGCCATGAACGGACCACCCCCAGAGCCCAGCGCCATGTACAGACCACCCCCCAGAGCCCCGCGCCATGTATAGACCACCCACCAGAGCCATGTACAGACCACCCCCCAGAGCCCAGCCCCATGTACAGACCACTCCCCAGAGCCCAGCGCCATGTACAGACCACCCCCCACAGCCCAGCGCCATGCAGACCACCCCCGAGAGCCCAGCGCCATGTATAGACCACCCACCAGAGCCCAGCGCCATGTACGGACCACCCCCCAGAGCCCAGCGCCATGCACGGACCACCCCCCAGAGCCCAGCGCCATGCACGGACCACCCCCCAGAGCCCAGCGCCATGCACGGACCACCCCCCAGAGCCCAGCGCCATGTACAGACCACCCCCCAGAGCCCAGCGACATGCACAGACCACCCCCCAGAGCCCAGCGACATGCACAGACCACCCCCCAGAGCCCAGCGCCATGTACAAACCACCCCCACAGCCCAGCGCCATGTATAGACCACCCTCCAGAACCCAGCCCCATGTATAGACCACCCCCCAGAGCCCAGCGCCATGCACAGACCACCCTCCAGAGCCCAGCCCCATGTATAGACCACCCCCCAGAGCCCAGCGCCATGTACAGACCACCCCCACTGACATACAGTATATTGCAAAAGTGACATGCAGCACATAAACACACGTTCACATTGGCCATAAATCTGGCAAAACCTACAAGAAACAAAATGAGCAAAAAGCAAAAGTGCATCTAAATAACTCAGGGTTCTTAGGAATACTGGTTTTGTTTAAAAAACAAAAAAAGCATAAAAGCCATCCCACCACACCAAGGTGACCCTGACCGGGACGGTCCTACACTATCTAATACTGAAACCTTACCATGTGTCAGGGTTTACCTCAATGTGCAGAAGGGCAGACAAAGGGCCGGGGCCCGAACTGTGGACACCCGCCAAGGGAAGCTATTAAATGTAATATCCAGCACCAGGAAGGCCCGATGGTGCAATGGCCCAATGGTGGGATGGCCAGATGGTGTGATGGCCCAATGGTGGGATGGCCCGATGGTGGGATTGCCCGATGGCGGCCCATGGTGGGATGGCCCGATGGTGGCATGGCTCGACGGTGGGATGACTCGATGGTGGGATGGTCCAATGTGCGGTGAAGGGATGCAGCAATGTGTATGGTCTGAGCACTGACAAGCGGACCCCCCACCCCTGTATCCTCTGCAGTAATGTGTATGGTCTGAGCACTGACAAGCGGACCCCCACCCCTGTAACCTCTGCAGTAATGTGTATGGTCTGAGCACTGACAGGCGGACCCCTCACCCCTGTAACCTCTGCAGTAATGTGTATGGTCTGAGCACTGACAGGCAGACCCCCACCCCTGTAACCTCTGCAGTAATGTGTATGGTCTGAGCACTGACAGGCAGACCCCCACCCCTGTAACCTCTGCAGTAATGTGTATGGTCTGAGCACTGACAGGCGGACCCCCCACCCCTGTAACCTCTGCAGTAATGTGTATGGCCTGAGAACTGACAGGCGGACCCCCCACCCCTGTAACCTCTGCAGTAATGTGTATGGTCTGAGCACTGACAGGCGGACCCCCCACCCCTGTAACCTCTGCAGTAATGTGTATGGTCTGAGCACTGACAGGCAGACCCCCACCCCTGTAACCTCTGCAGTAATGTGTATGGTCTGAGCACTGACAGGCGGATCCCCCACCCCTGTAACCTCTGCAGAAATGTGTATGGCCTGAGAACTGACAGGCGGACCCCCCACCCCTGTAACCTCTGCAGCAATGTGTATGGCCTGAGAACTGACAGGCGGACACCCCACCCCTGTAACCTCTGCAGCAATGTGTATGATCTGAGCACTGACAGGCGGACCCCCACCGGGTGGATGCCCGGGTTCTAGCGGGGGTCTCATACCACTGTATAGGGTAGTTGGGGTCACGGCTCGTGCTTGTTGCGGGGATTTTCCAGCTCGGGATGGGATTACGGGGACGGTAGCTCAGCGCCCAGTGGGGAGTGGCACGGGCTGAAAACAGAGTACCAGGTGCATCTAGTAACCCATTATTAGGCTCTGGATAAAGTGCGGACATTTCTTCTCTGTGGGATCTGGAGGGTCCCGTGTGCCGTCTGCATTATTGTGCAGCTGTTCTGGGGTCTGGGACAGTTGGGTGAAGCTCAGGGCAGAACTAGAAGCTCTCGGACGCCAATGCACAATCCCCCTCAGTGACCGGCGTTCATTGTTCTGGTGGTCTTATGGCACAAGGGACCCTCGCACCGCCGACAACTGGTCACCTGACCCCACTTTCTACAGGGACGCTACACTTATCATAGCCAGTCCAGGTGACGTTTTGCTCCGTTATGGTGTGCACTCACTCAGGTCAGGGTCCTCGCTGTATTCTGGGGTCTCCGCTGGGGTCTCCTGTGCGGCTCCGGTTGGGATCCTCGCTGTACTCTGGGGTCTCCTGTGCGGCTCTGGTTGGGTCCTCGCTGTATTCTGGGGTCTCCTGTGCGGCTCTGGTTGGGTCCTCGCTGTATTCTGGGGTCTCCTGTGCGGCTCTGGTTAGGGTCCTCGCTGTTCTCTGGGGTCTCCTGTGCGGCTCTGGTTGGGATCCTCGCTGTACTCTGGGGTCTCCTGTGCGGCTCTGGTTGGGTCCTCGCTGTATTCTGGGGTCTCCTGTGCGGCTCTGGTTAGGGTCCTCGCTGTTCTCTGGGGTCTCCTGTGTGGCTCTGGTTGGGGTCCTCGCTGTACTCTGGGGTCTCCTGTGCAGCTCTGGTTGGGGTCCTCACTGTACTCTAAGGTCCTCGCTGTAATCTGGGGTCCTCGCTGTACTCGGGGCGTCTCTGCTGTGTACAAGTTCCTGTCTGGACCAGCGTGACTGCGGGTTACATCTGGGGTCAGAGCTGCAGCTGTTCCCTCCCTCTCTTATAAATGGCAGATGTAAAGTGCAGACTCACAGCAGTGCACGAGGGTACTACTACACCCATCATACACTACACAATGTGTAACAGCAGAATGATGACTGCAGCTCTGGGGGTGACTAGAGGATAAGACACAACGTAACAGCAGAATAGTGACTGCAGCTCTGGGGGTGACTGGAGGATAAGACACAATGTAACAGCAGAATAGTGAATGCAGCTCTGGAAGTGACCGGAGGATAAGACAATTTAACAGCAGAGTAGTGAGCACAGCTCTGGAGGTGACTGGAGGATAAGACACGATGTAACAGCAGAATAGTGAGTGCAGCTCTGGCGGTGACTGGAGGATTAGACACGATGTAAGAGCAGAAAAGTGAGCGCAGCTCTGGAGGTGACTGGAGGATAAGACATGATGTAAGAGCAGAATAGTGACTGCAGCTCTGGAGGTGACTGGAGGATAAGACACGATGTAACAGCAGAATAGTGAGCGCAGCTCTGGAGATGAGTAGAGCGTTCCAGTGGATGTATTAGGTCACATTCTGGCTGGTGACGGTGCAGATGTTGGGTGGAGTGGTCCGCGTGTTCTCCGGAATTCATGGTGCATGTCTCACTGCCATGTGCTCCCTCTGGTGACTGTAGGCCGCCATGTGGGCAGTGATGTGGAAGGCTGTGGGTAGTCATGTTCCCAGCAGTTACATATTCAGGGATCAGTCACAGATACACTGGCACACGGTGACGACTCCCCGCTGTGCCAGGACCTCCACCATGATGTCAACCGCCAGGAAGCCTGGCTCTCCTGAGAGGAGCAGATGGAGGAGACTTTGTTGTCTGCTGATGACGCCGATGCTGCTCACTGGAAGCTCAGTCATCACCACAAGAAATGAGCTCAATGACCACAGGACAGGTGGGTGAGCTCTACTGTTCTCTGGTATCAGCCGCAGAGAAGCTGCGCGCCGGCAGTAAACTGGGTCAGAACCAGACAGAGCAAGAATGAAATCTGCTGGCGGGGACATCGTCAGGTTAGCCGGGGTCAGGAATCAGAGGCAGAACCGTCAGGCAATTGAAGGGTTAAATCCATCTGTAGGGACTTCCCTCCACAATGGTGACTTACTCTACTGTCTGTGATGTAAGGAATCTGGATCTCCACATTCCCATATTATGGCTGACCAGGATTCAGTATTTAACCATTTAGGGGAGAAATAAGAAAAGAAAGCGCCAAGGACCCAGGAGACCGGAGTGCCAGAGAATAGACCCGTAAGATGGAAAGTCTGCGCACACCCGAAAAAAGACAAAAAAAATACATGAGGCCGTTCAGAAGTCGGTACTGGAGGCTGTCGAGTCACTGGTCTCATCATGGGAGTGCCATGGGAGTGATTCAGAAATGCTTCAGGTACAGCTTGCATTTAATGTGGTCTTGCTTTTTAGAGGCCGTAATGGCACAGCGAATATAAAAAACGTAGAGTAGGACTCCCCCATTATGAGAATGCCGTGAAGTGGCGGCTCAAAGAATTGATCAATTGTTTGCTAAATGTCTCATTTTTGAAACTCAGTTAGAAATCAATATGTGCACTTTATGTTTTGCGTTCTGACCACAAGCAGCGCTGGCTTCTCCCCCTTTTTTGCCAGAAAGAGTACAGACTATACTGAGGATACAGCCAGCAGCAATACAGACACCAGAAAAAGCAGACTATACTGAGGATACAGCAGGCAGCAATACAGGCGCCAGAAAAAGCGCAGACTACACTGAGGATACAGCCGGAAGCAATACAGGCACCAGAAAGAGCACAGACTATACTGAGGATACAGCCGGCAGCAATACAGACACCAGAAAGAACACAGACTATACTGAGGATACAGCCACCAGAAAGAGCACAGACTATACTGAGCATACAGCCGGCAGCAATACAGGCGCCAGAAAGAGCACAGACTATACGGAGGATACAGCCGGCAGCAATACAGGCGCCAGAAAGAGCACAGACTATACGGAGGATACAGCCGGCAGCAATACAGGAGCCAGAAAGGGCACAGACTATACTGAGAATACAGCCAGCAGCAATACAGGCACCAGAAAGAGCACAGACTATACTGAGGATACAGCCGGCAGCAATACAGGCACCAGAAAGGGCACAGACTATACGGAGGATACAGCCGGCAGCAATACAGGAGCCAGAAAGAGCACAGACTGTACTGAGGATACAGCCGGCAGCAATACAGGAGCCAGAAAGAGCACAGACTGTACTGAGGATACAGCCGGCAGCAATACAGGCACGAGAAAGAGCACAGACTATACAGCAGGCAGCAATACAGGAGCCAGAAAGGGCACAGGCTATACTGAGGATAAAGCAGGCAGCAATACAGGCGCCAGAAAAAGCACAGACTATACTGAGGATACAGCTGGCAGCAATACAGGAGCCAGAAAGGGCACAGACTATACTGAGGATACAGCCAGCAGCAATACAGACACCAGAAAGAGCACAGACTACACTGAGGATACAGCTGGCAGCAATACAGGAGCCAGAAAAAGCGCAGACTATACTGAGGATACAGCCGGCAGCAATAAAGGCGCCAGAAAGGGCACAGACTATACTGAGGATACAGCCGGCAGCAATACAGGGGCCAGAAAGAGTACAGACTATACTGAGGATACAGCCGGCAGCAATACAGGGGCCAGAAAGAGTACAGACTATACTGAGGATACAGCCGGCAGCAATACAGGCGCCAGAAAGAGCACAGACTATACTCGGGATACAGCCGGCAGCAATACAGGAGCCAGAAAGAGCAGACTATACTGAGGATACAGCTGACAGCAATACAGGAGCCAGAAAGAGCAGACTATACTGAGGATACAGCCGGCAGCAATACAGGCACCAGAAAGAGCACAGACTATACTGAGGATACAGGTGGCAGAAATACAGGCACCAGAATGAGCACAGACTATACTGAGGATACAGCTGGAAGCAATACAGGAGCCAGAAAGAGCAGACTATACTGAGGATACAGCCGGTAGCAATACAGGAGCCAGAAAGAGCACAGACTATACTGAGGATACAGCAGGCAGCAATACAGGGGCCACTAAGAGGAGCACAGATCTTAAGTTTGGGTGAAGATTTTGCCTGGTTTCACTTTGTTGGTATTTCTTTTATATCCTTTAGATTTTGTGTTCTGGTTCTGATTTTACGTGTTCTTTGTTTCCACATCACTTTGCTTTGGAGAAAATCGTATTCTGTTTGTTTCTTTTTGTCATTGTCTGGGATTTTGTGTTTCTGTTTTTTCGCTGTCATTTATTTATATTTAACCCCTTCATGACCCAGCCTATTTTGGCCTTAATGGCCTTGCCGTTTTTTGCAATTCTGACCAGTGTCCCTTTATGAGGTAATAACTCCGGAACGCTTCAACGGATCCTAGCGATTCTGAGATTGTTTTTTCGTGACATATTGGGCTTCATGTTAGTGGTAAATTTAGGTCGATAATTTCTGAGTTTATTTGTGAAAAAAACGGAAATTTGGCGAAAATTTTGAAAATTTCGCAATTTTCACATTTTTAATTTTTATTCTGTTAAACCAGAGAGGTATGTGACACAAAACAGTTAATAAATAACATTTCTCACATGTCTACTTTACATCAGCACAATTTTGGAAACAAATTTTTTTTTTGCTAGGAAGTTATAAGGGTTAAAATTTGACCAGTGATTTCTAATTTTTACAACAAAATTTACAAAACCATTTTTTTTAGGGACCACCTCACATTTGAAGTCAGTTTGAGGGTTCTATATGGCTGAAAATACCCCAAAGTGACACCATTCTAAAAACTGCACCCCTCAAGGTGCTCAAAACCACATTCAAGAAGTTTATTAACCCTTCAGGTGTTTCACAGCAGCAGAAGCAACATGGAAGGAAAAAATGAACATTTAACTTTTTAGTCACAAAAATGATCTTTTAGCAACAATTTTTTTATTTTCCCAAGGGTAAAAGGAAAAACTGGACCACGAACGATGTTGTCCAATTTGTCCTGAGTACGCTGATACCTCATATGTGGGGGTAAACCACTGTTTGGGCATACGGCAGGGCTTGGAAGGAAAGGAGCGCCATTTGACTTTTTGAATGAAAAATTGGCTCCAATCTTTAGCGGACACCATGTCGCGTTTGGAGAGCCCCCGTGTGCCTAAACATTGGAGCTCCCCCACAAGTGACCCCATTTTGGAAACTAGACCCCCCAAGGAACTTATCTAGAAGCATAGTGAGCACTTTAAACCCCCAGGTGCTTCACAAATTGATCCGTAAAAATGAAACAGTACTTTTTTTTCACAAAAAAATTATTTTAGCCTCAATTTTTTCATTTTCACATGGGCAACAGGATAAAATGGATCCTAAAATTTGTTGGGCAATTTCTGCTGAGTATGTTGATACCTCATATGTGGGGGTAAACCACTGTTTGGGTGCACGGCAAGGCTCGGAAGGGGAGGCGTGCCATTTGACTTTTTGAATGGAAAATTAGCTCCAATCGTTAGCGAACACCATGTCGCGTTTGGAGAGCCCCTGTGTGCCTAAACATTGGAGCTCCCCTACACGTGACCCCATTTTGGAAACTAGACCCCCCAAGGAACTTATCTAGATGCATAGTGAGCACTTATAACCCCCAGATGCTTCACAGAAGTTTATAACGCAGAGCCGTGAAAATAAAAAATAATTTTTCTTTCCTCAAAAATGATTTTTAGCCCAGGATTTTTTAATTTTCCAAGGGTAATAGGAGAAATTGGACCCCAAATGTTGTTGTCCAGTTTGTCCTGAGTACGATGATACCCCATGTGTGGGGGTAAACCACTGTTTGGGCACACGGCAGGGCTCGGAAGGGAAGGCACGCCATTTGGGTTTTTGAATGGAAATACTCAAGCTACTTACCAGGTAGCGGTGTTTTTCAGGAGTCCATGACAGCACTAACGAGAGAGGGGATCCGCCCTTCAGGGACAGGAAACCTACAGAGATAAAAGGGCGGCACCTCTCTCCCGCATCAGTTGGATTACAGAGCATGAGAGGACCTCCATTGATTAGTAACACATAAATATCTTAACACATTTCACCTTGTGACTAAATTTTGTAGAAAATTAACCTACATGAGAATATACTTATCGTGAAGAAAACCATACCAGTAGAAAGGGAGGGAATATAGGAGTGCTGTCATGGACTCCTGAAAAACACCGCTACCTGGTAAGTAGCTTGAGTATTTATTCAGTCGTCATGACAGCACTAACGAGAGAATTACAGAGAAAAGAGTATTAGGGTGGGATTACTGCTTCCAGCACCCTTCTACCAAATGTGAGATCATTGGAGCTACCAAGATCTAATCTATAATGATTCAAGAAAGTAGACGGAGATGACCATGTGGCCGCCTTACATATGTCCTCAATTGACACCTCCGATCTCTCTGCCCAGGAAGATGCCATGGCACGAGTGGAATGAGCCTTTACGCCTTCCGGGACTTCTAGGCCACCTGCTGAATAAGCCAGAGAAATTGCCTCCCTAATCCATCTACTCAAGGTGTTTTTGGACACTCTAAACCCTTTTTTGACTCCCTGATAGGATATAAACAGGGAATTGTCTTTTTTCCAGGGATCTGTTAAAGAAATATATTTAAGAAGGCATCTTTTGACATCTAATGTATGGAGTTTGAGTTCCTTTGGGTTTTTAGGATTAGGACAAAAGGTAGGGAGATTTATCTCCTGGAGTCTGTGGAACCTAGATGCTACTTTTGGGAGATAGAGTAGTATTAAGAACGGATCCCCTCTATCTTCTCTAATCTGCATATATGGAGTTAGTCTAGAGAGGGCCTGCAAATCACTAACTCTCCTAGCAGACGTAAGAGCAATCAAAAGAGCAGTTTTTAAGGACAGGATCTTTATAGATGCAGATTCTAAAGGCTCAAAGGGGGGTTCCGTTAACGCTGAGAGGACTAAGTTTAAGTCCCACGGGGCTAGTTTATTCTTAACGATGGGTCTTGATCTAGCGGCCGCTTTAATAAACCGAGCAATCCAATAATTTTTAGCTAACCCACAATTATACAGTGCCCCCAAGGCTGAAACTTGGACTCTGAGGGTGCTTGTAGCTAGCCCCATTTCGAGACCTTTCTGCAGGAACTCCAAGATCTTTGGAATACTAGCTTTCTGACTGATAACCGATCCTGAGACTGAAAGGAATTTTCTCCAGATTCTTACATAAATATTTGTAGTGGAGTTTTTTCTGCTTTTTAATAGGGTATTAATAAGTCCCTCAGAAAATCCCTTTTTTCTTAATAATGACCCTTCAAATCCCACGCCGTCAGATGTAAACTGGCCACTCGTGGATGGAAGATCGGACCCTGTGAGAGGAGGTCTGGGAGTTCTGGGAGAATCCATGGTTGAGAAATGGACATTTTCCTCAACCAAGGAAACCACGGCCTCTTGGGCCAGAATGGCGCTATCAGAATCACATGAGCTCTGTCCTCCCGAATCTTTCTGAGGACTATCGGGATCAAGTTCAACGGGGGAAAGGCATAGGCTGTTTCGAAGTGCCAAGGAATCAGGAGAGCGTCCACCGCCACCGGATTGTCTCTGGGATTTAGGGAACAAAATCGACGACATTTTTTGTTTTCTTTGTTGGCGAAGAGGTCTATTTGTGGGTATCCCCAACGATGGGTGATCTGATCGAAGATGGTCTGATTGAGCACCCACTCTCCTTGCCCGAGCTTTCTGCGACTTAGAAAGTCGGCTACAACGTTGTGCTTCCCCTTTATGTGCAGTGATGTTAGTGACCGTAGATGATTCTCGGCTATCTGATTGTCTGAGAATATTCTGACGTGATGGTCCTGTAAGGATATAAGGAAATATCTCAGAGCTCGTTCTACGGCCAACAACTCTTTGAGGTTAGATGACAAACTCTGTTCGGAGGGTGACCAAACCCCCTGGACCCACATCTCGCCCATATGCGCCCCCCATCCCGTGGGGCTAGCGTCTGTGGTTAATACTCGTGATATGTGGTTTATCCAGGGTACCCCCTTACGAAGGTTTGGAGCGTGTAACCACCAACGTAAGGACTGAATAGTGGCGATTGACAAGGAAAGAAAACTGTCCAAGTGACCTTCTAACCGACGAGTGTTGTACAGAACCTCCCACTGTAGGACCCTGGTGTGGTACTGGGCCCATCGTACTGCCGGGATGCACGACGTGAGTGAGCCTAACAGTGACATTGCTCCCCTCAATGTTATAACTGGATTAGCAATCACTCCAAGAATCTGTCGTTGGATCTTTTCCAACTTAACGTCAGGTAGACGGCATTCTTGTAACCTTGAGTCCAATATGAGACCCAAGAATTCTTGAATCTCTAGAGGCTGCAACCGTGACTTTTTAAAATTGATTATCCACCCCAACCTTTGCAAGGCTGCGATTACTTTGTGTAGTTGGGACGTGCAGTGTGATTCGGAGTTTCCTATTATTAATAGGTCATCGAGATATGGAACTATGAGAATATCCTGCTCATGAAGATGCGCCATAACCTCCACCATTATTTTAGTGAATACCCGAGGGGCCACCGCAACACCAAAGGGGAGTGCCCTGTATTGGAAGTGTCTTATTGATTCTCCTAAGAGGACTGCAACTCTTAGATAACACTGGTGATCTACGTGTATGGGGACGTGATAATACGCGTCTTTCAGATCCAAGACGACCATAAAGCACCCGCCAAACAATAACTTTATTGCAGACTTGACCGACTCCATTTTAAATGACGGGATCCACAAAAAACTATTTAGGCCTTTCAGGTTTATAATTGTGCGAAAAGTGTTATCTGGCTTCTTAATCAAGAAGAGGGGAGAATAGAATCCTTTACCCCTCTGTATTTCAGGAACCTCCACCAAAACGCCTTTCTGTTGGAGTTCCTGGACCTCACTCTCTAACGCCAGCTGTTCTGTGGAGGAAGAACGCAATGGTGTTACCAGAAACCTGTCGTCAGGAGTGAATCGAAAGTCAAACTTTAAACCAGACTCCACAATGTTCAAGACCCACGGGCTATTGGATATAGTACGCCATGCCGGATAGAAGGCTAGAAGCCTGCCTCCTACCCGGTCCGCCAGTCATTGTGGCTTCCTGTTGTCTCTAAAGGAGCTAAACATGTAGCCTCTACCTTTCTTTTTGTTGGCATCATATCTGGATCTTTCTCTATTTGGTCTTGTTCGATCAAACCACCTCCTATTAGTGCCTCTTCTGTAAGAAGACCTACCGAGGTAGGGAAACCGTTTCTTACTGTCTCCCGCTTTTTCTAATAATTCGTCCAGAACCGGACCGAATAGGTGTTCTCCCACACACGGGATGTTGCACAATTTGGATCTGGCCTGCATGTCTCCTTGCCAACATTTCAGCCAGATTGCTCTACGGGCTGAATTAGAGAGCGCGGCCGACCTAGCCGCCAATTTAACTGAGTCCGCTGAAGCGTCAGCAAGGTAAGCCGCAGCGCCCTGAATCATAGAGAGGGAGGATAATATTTCATCTCTCGGCGTTTTGTCCTTCAGCTGACTCTCCAGGCTATCCAACCACACCATCATAGACCGTGCCGTGCAGGTGGCAGCGATTGATGGTCTGAGAGCCCCTGCTGAAGTTTCCCAGGCTCCTTTGAGAAACACATCTGCCCTCCTGTCCAGTGGATCCTTTAAAGTACCAAGATCCTCAAACGGTAGAGAGGACTTTTTTGAAGCCTTGGCAACAGCCGCATCAAGCTTCGGGGCTTTATCCCACGTGGCCGAAGCAGACTCCTCGAACGGATACTTCCGTTTGAAGGATGGAGGAAGAGAACCTTTTCTTTCCGGTTTTTTCCATTCTCTGGAAATTAGGGCGCTAACTTTCTCCACTACCGGAAAGCATCGGCGGGATTTACGGTCCAGACCTCGGAACATGACATCCTGCATGGATCTCTCTGGTGTCGTCTGCTCAATCCCAATTGTATTATTTACCGCTTTAACTAGGCGGTCTATGCGGTCAAAAGAAAAACAAGAATGTTCGTATTCAGAACCTGAGGAGGATACTGACGAAAGAGAGACTTCCGACTTCAGATCTCCTAAGTCACTATCCTCATGTGAATTTGGGGATCCAGGGTCTGTTATTTTAGACCCCCTATGAGATTGAGATCTTGTAGAGCTTCTAATCTCCTGTCTAACAATCTGTCTTAGACTAGAAGCGAAATCTGGTGTTTCTTTCGCTATTAGACGCTGGATACACGGACCACATAGTCTCTTAACGTATTCGTCAGGGAGAGGAATACCACATTCTGCACATTCCTTGTGCTTGGATTTAGAGGACCGCTTTTTTCCCTGATGTAAAAAGAGGGAATAAGGAGGGACACCAATCACTAAGTGAACTTTCACGATGATCACTTACCCCTACAGTGTCCAAATGGTACCGAAGATTGCGGGGGGACCCTCTCCACCGAAGCAATATCCATCCGGCTCGAGGACTTTCCGGCTTTATCAGATTGATCAGCTTTACCTCCAGGACGACTACTGCCACTAGAACGTCGCTGGGTGTTCGCTGCATGGGGCTTCTCCAGGGTTAAACACTGCTGCGCAGAAGGCAACTGGTCCTGCTCCTGAGACTCCATTGTAACAATGGACATGAAGCATGAAGCAGCCATCATTGAATCCTTAAATAGCCGGCCCCCTAAAGGTACCTCCCCCTGATGGGGGACAGCCGGCCAATTCCGGTGAACTGCCTGGTACAATCTGGTGTGTGGGAGGCCCCTCCCCTTCCAAGACCCCCGCCAATGGCACCACGATCCTCGTCTGGAAGCAGCGCCGCCCGAAATATCCGAAAAATCCCCGCACGCCGACTATACAAAAGAGACCGACGGGCGCCGCCATGTTTTCCCCCGCGCGACGCACTGCGCATGCGCCGAGCGTCATTGCCTGCTGCCGAATTAAGCCCCGCCCCCCTATGCGCGTCACCTCCGGTGCGACGCTTCCTGGACGCTGAACGCAGCGCTCGTGCTGCTTAGGATGCCGGTGAAGAGGGAACGCTCCAGCGCAGTGCCGGCAGTAAGAGTACCGCTGCCGCGCTGTGTGTGTTGTTTAGACGCCGATGAGAGGGGACGCTCCAGTGTAGTGCCGGCCGTAAGAGTACCGCTGCTGCGATGTGGGTACCGTTTAGAACGCCGGTGAGAGGGGACGCCAGGGAATGGAGGGCCTCCCACAGTATACTCACGCGTACCTGGCGATGGGACACCCCTGGAGACAGCACTCCCCCTGAAGGCTGCTCCTGCCGTGCTGTTGCCTACCCCCACAGCCCTCTGTGGTGCGGCACTTCCAGCGTCGCGATCAACACCGGGGAAGGGGCCATCCCGCCTCCAGGATCGGTGAGTCGGACCTGGGTCAAAATTTCTTCGCCTTTCTTCCAAAGGCCTCTGCAGGGTCCCCTGTCAGGGACAGGAAACCAACTGATGCGGGAGAGAGGTGCCGCCCTTTTATCTCTGTAGGTTTCCTGTCCCTGAAGGGCGGATCCCCTCTCTCGTTAGTGCTGTCATGACGACTGAATAAAATTAGCTCCAATCATTAGCGGACACCATGTCACGTTTGGAGAGCCCCTGTGTGCCTAAACATTGGAGCTCCCTAACAAGTGACCCCATTTTGGAAACTAGACCTCCCAAGGAACTAATCTAGATGTGTGGTGAGCACTTTAAACCCCCAAGTGCTTCGCAGAAGTTTATAACGCAGAGCCGTGAAAATAATAAATGTGTTTCCTTTCCTCAAAAATATTTTTTTAGCCCAGAATTTTTTATTTTTGCAAGGGTAACAGGAGAAATTGGACCCCAAAAGTTGTTGTCCAGTTTCTCCTGAGTACGCTGATACCCCATATGTGGGGGTAAACCACTGTTTGGGCACATGCCGGGGCTCGGAAGGGAAGTAGTGACGTTTTGGAATGCAGACTTTGATGGAATGCTCTGCGGGCGTCACGTTGCATTTGCAGAGCCCCTGATGTGCCTAAACAGTAGGAACTCCCCACAAGTGACTCCATTTTGGAAACTAGACCCCCCAAGGAACTTATCTAGATGTGTGGTGAGCACTTTGAACCCCCAAGTGCTTCGCAGAAGTTTATAACGCAGAGCCGTGAAAATAATAAATGTGTTTCCTTTCCTCAAAAATATTTTTTTAGCCCAGAATTTTTTATTTTTGCAAGGGTAACAGGAGAAATTGGACCCCAAAAGTTGTTGTCCAGTTTCTCCTGAGTACGCTGATACCCCATATGTGGGGGTAAACCACTGTTTGGGCACATGCCGGGGCTCGGAAGGGAAGTAGTGACGTTTTGGAATGCAGACTTTGATGGAATGGTCTGCTGGCGTCACGTTGCATTTGCAGAGCCCCTGATGTGCCTAAACAGTAGAAACACCCCACAAGTGACCCCATTTTGGAAACTAGACCCCCCAAGGAACTTATCTAGATGTGTGATGAGCACATTCAACCCCCAAGTGCTTCGCAGAAGTTTACAACGCAGAGCCGTGAAAATAAAAAATCATTTTTCTTTCCTCAAAAAAGATGTTTTAGCAAGCAATTTTTTATTTTCACAAGGGTAACAGGAGAAATTGGGCCCCAATGTTTGTTGCCCAGTTTGTTGTGAGTACAGTGATACCCCATATGTGGGGGTAAACCACTGTTTGGGCGCACGTCAGGGCTCGGAAGGGAAGTAGTGACATTTGAAATGCAGACTTTGATGGAATGGTCTGCGGGCGTCACGTTGCATTTGCAGAGCCCCTGATGTGCCTAAACAGTAGAAACACCCCACAAGTGACCCCATTTTGGAAACTAGACCCCCCAAGGAACTTATCTAGATGTGTGATGAGCACGTTCAACCCCCAAGTGCTTCACAGAAGTTTACAACGCAGAGCCGTGAAAATAAAAAATCATTCTTCTTTTCTCAAAAATTATGTCTTAGCAAGTAATATTTTATTTTTGCAAGGGTAACAGGAGAAATTGGACCCCAACAGTTGTTGCCCAGTTTGTCCTGAGTACGCTGGTACCCCAAATGTGGGGGTAAACCACTGTTTGGGCACACGTCGGGGCTTGGAAGGGAGGGAGCACCATTTGACTTTTTGAATGCAAGATTGGCTGGAATCAATGGTGGCGCCATGTTGCGTTTGGAGACCCCTGATGTGCCTAAACAGTGGAAACCCCTCATTTCTAACTTCAACACTAACCCCAACACACCCCTAACCCTAATCCCAACTGTAGCCATAACCCTAATCCCAACCCTAACCCCAACACACCCCTAACCACAACCCTAACCCCAACACACCCGTAACCCTAATTCCAACCCTAGCCCTAATTCCAACCCTAACCCTAAGGGTATGTGCCCACGTAGCGGATTCGTGTGAGATTTTTCCGCACGACTTTTGAAAAATCTGCAAGTAAAAGGCACTGCGTTTTACCTGCGGATTTACAGCAGATTTCCAGTGTTTTTTGTGCGGATTTCACCTGTGGATTCCTATTGAGGAACAGGTGTAAAACGCTGCGGAATCCGCACAAAGAATTGACATGCTGTGGAAAATACAACGCAGCGTTTCTGCACGGAATTTTCCGCATTATGGGCACAGCGGATTTGGTTTTCCATAGGTGTACACGGTACTGTAAACCTGATGGAAAACTGCTACGAATTCGCAGCGGCCAATCCGCGGCGGATCCGCGGCGGACCCGCGGCCGATCCGCTGCGGACCCGCGGCCGATCCGCTGCGGATCCGCTGCCAAATCCGCACATGCCATAACCCTACCCGTAACCCTAACCCTAGTTCTAACCCTAACCCTAGTGGAAAAAAAATATATATATATTTTCTTTATTTTATTATTGTCCCTATCTATGGGGGTGATAAAGGGGGGGGTTTATTTATTATTTTTTTTATTTTGATCGCTGTGGTAGAAACTACCACAGCGATCAAAATGTACCTGTAAGGAATCTGCCGGCCGGCGGGCGTACTGAGCATGCGCCCGCCATTTTGGAAGATGGCGGCGCCCAGCGAGGAGACGGCCGGACACCGGGAGGATCGGTAAGTATGAAGGGGTGGTGGGGGGGTGGATCTGAGCACAGGGGGGGTGATCGGAGGACGGGGGGAGCGGACAGCAGGACGGGGGAGCGGGCAGGAGCACGGGGCAGCGGAGCACAGGACGGAGGGGACCGGACCACGCACCGGAGCACTGGGGGGGCGATCGGTGGGGTGGGGGGTGGTCACTTCAGGTTTTCCAGCCATGGCCGATGATATTGCAGCATCGGCCATGGCTGGATTGTAATATTTCACCTGTTTTTTAGGTGAAATATTACAAATCGCTTTGATTGGCAGTTTCACTTTCAACAGCCAATCAGAGCGATCGTAGCCACGGGGGGGTGAAGCCACCCCCCCTGGGCTGAAGCACCACTCCCCCTGTCTCTGCAGATCGGGTAAAATCGGAGTTAACCCCTTCACCCGATCTGCAGGGACGCGATCATTCCATGACGCCACATAGGCGTCATGGGTCGGATTGGCACAGGTTTTCATGACGCCTATGTGGCGTCATGGGTCGGGAAGGGGTTAATAAAAGGGACTTCCAGTGGTCCGGGAGCCCTTCTAAGCCAGATCCCATAGTCACGGCACATCCAGGTACAGCAGTCCGTGTCAGGTTGGAAATGATAACAGGGAGCACCGAATCTGAACCCCTGTACGGGCAAGCATGATGAGGGATTGCACCTTCCCCATCAGTCTCCCTAGGCTTACAGCCCCCATAACATTGTTGCGGAAAACTCACGGTCCAGCAGAAAGCCTCTAAATCAGGGATCTAAGGAGGATCACCAGGAGAAGACGCGCCTCAGATCGATCTCAGAGGATCACCAGGATGAGACACGCCACAGATCGATTTTGGAGAATCCCCAGGATGAGACGCGCCACAGATCGATCTCGGAGGATCACCAGGATTAGACGCGCCACAGATCCATCTCGGAGGATCACCAGGATGAGACACGCACCACAGATCAATCTTGAAGGATCACCAGGATTGAAACATGCCACAGATCAATCTCGGAGGATCACCAGGATGAGACGTGCCATAGATCAATCTCATCAGGGCTGCCATCAGGAATTTCAAGGCCCCATACTGGCAAAATTTTCGGGCCCCTTGAGACTATACCAAGGCTCCACCTCCACCCCCAAACCTTCCACGGTCCCACTGCCAAATCACAGAAAAACACTTTTGCGCCACATCCTCACCAATCACACATTAACAATTCCCATACATAACCATCAGATTTTTTTTTTAGCCAAACTATTTCTTTAAGCCTGCCACCACAATAAGGTAGACTCTTTTGGCCGGGCACTACTCTAACCTATTAAAAATGTCTTAAAATATCCAAAATTCTTTTTAGGTGTATTTTATTTATTTTCTTTTAGGGAATGTGTCACATACATTTTTTTTAAATTGACCACTAATACCATTCAAGAGACAAATACCGTTACACCATGGAGGAACCACGTATCACCACCACATATTGACCGAATAACACCACATACAAGGGACAAATACCATTACACCACGGAGGGACCACGTATTACTACCACATAGTGACCGAATCATACCACATACATGGGACAAATACTGTTACATCATGGAGGAACCACGTATCACCACCACATAGTGACCGAATAACACCACATACAAGGAACAAATACCGTTACACCAGTGTTTCTCAACTCCAGTCCTCAAGACCCCACAACAGGTCATGTTTTCAGGATTTCCTTAGTATTGCATAGGCGATGGAATTAATGCTTGAGCAGGTGATGAAATTATCACCTGTGCAATATTAAGGAAATCCTGAAAACATGACCTGTTGTGGGGTCTTGAGGACTGGAGTTGAGAAACACTGCGTTACACCATGGAGGGACCACGTATTACCCCCACATAGTGACCGAATAATACCACATACAAGGCACAAATACCATTACACCATGGAGAGACCACGTATTACCACCACAAAGTGACTGAATAATACCACATACAAGGCACAAATACCATTACACCATGGAGAGACCACGTATTACCACCACAAAGTGACCGAATAATACCACATACAAGGCACAAATACCATTACACCATGGAGAGACCACGTATTACCACCACAAAGTGACCGAATACTACAATATTGATTAATAAAAAAAAACAATACTAGTATTACCACTATACACAGGAGCTCTGCACATAGCATACAGTGTCGGTGCACAGGTAATACAGGGACATAAACAGGAGCTCTGTATATAACTTAGTGTGATCTGATTCTCCTAGATGAGAGAATAGGAGCACATTGAGAAGACGGAGAACTTATTTTCTCCATATTCTCCCTTGTCTGAGGCAGTGGAAGTCAGATGCACTCAGATGACAGCTGAGTGCAGGCTGATATTTCAGGCTACTTCCCCACGGTCAGTAACCGGCAGCACTTTGGACACAGCACATGTCCGCTACCTCTAAAGCGCTGCTGGCTTTTGAACGCAGGTGTTCATTGAACCATACGGAATCACCGCGCCCTATACTTGTACAGGTGACATTTATCTTGCAGAGACTGAGCGTCTCCACAAGATAGACATGCTGCGCTCTGGAAAGATGCACCGCTTGTCCATCTCTGCGGGTGGGCCGCAGGCATCGGTGTACGCATACTGGACATGGGATTTCTATGCTGCAACATCTGGACGCTGTGGATGTACGCAGCGTCCACCCCGCAGCGTTTGCTTACCGTGGGACTGGGAACACATCCATAGACTTTAGTGGATGTGTGCGATCCGAATTCCTGAGCAACTCACACCATACTGTGGTGTTTTTTTTTTCCAGACCAATTTTGTTCTGTAAAAAAAATAGCCTAATATTATGCGGCCATGCAGATCTGCTACGTGCGCATGTGGAGTATTTGAATGCAGAAATTTCTGCATCTCTTGACAGCAAAAATGCTGCGGAAAAATCAGGGGGCTGCTGTCGCGTCCTGTCAGGGAGGGGGCTGCTGTCGCGTCCTGTCAGGGAGGGGGCCGCCGCGTCCTGACAGGGAGGGGGCCGCCGCGTCCTGACAGGGAGGGGGCCGCCGCGTCCTGACAGGGAGGGGGCCGCCGCGTCCTGACAGGGAGGGGGCCGCCGCATCCTGACAGGGAGGGGGCCGCCGCGTCCTGACAGGGAGGGGGCTGCCGCGTCCTGTCAGGGGGCACCGTGTCCTGTCGGGGGGGGGGGGGGGGCGCCGTGTCCTGTCGGGGGGGGCCGCCGTGTCCTGTCGGGGGGGGGGGGGGGCCGCCGTGTCCTGTCGGGGGGGGGGGGGGCGGGCCGTGTTTTGTCGGGGGGGGGGGGGGGGGGGGGGGGCGCCGTGTCCTGTCGGGGGGGCTGCTGTGTCCTGACAGGAGGCTTCTCTGCAGCAGGGGGGGGGGGGGGTCACCGCGCTCTGCTCTTATCTATACCCGGTACACACAGGCGTCGGGGTATAGCAGAGTACTGAGAGACTGAGAGTATGGCTGACCCGGCACTCAGCACACCGGCGGCTCACTGACGCTGCGTCTGCTGTGTGCACTGGAGCCTGACTGTCTGTACAAAGAAAATAGCGGAGGAAAAAGTACCGCACACTCAAAATTGATATAATGCAAAAAGGTATATGCCAGATTTATTTATACAAAAAGAACAAGTCAACAATTGCCACTGTGTTAGTTTGTAGAGAGGAAACCCGACGTTTCGACCCTCCCGGGTCTTATTCATGGGTTTACTTCACTCTTTTGTTACACATACATAGGGGTGGCAGTGTTGGAAGGCAAGACAAAGGTCCTTTAAGGTATAACCTTGTAAGTCCAATAGTAGCTCCTAAAAGATAGGCAGAGGGGTCCTGTTTAGGGTAAACTGCAGTGAACAGAGGAGTCCTTAGAGAGGGTCCACTGACGGTTCCTGTGGCATAAATAGAGGGATCCTGTATAGGGTGAATCGCAGCTTGTAGGGCTGTCCTGCTCTGTCCTGAGTCCGGGGGTCAGCGGCGCATCCCGCGCCCAACTGTGTAGTCCTGTGTAGTCAATCCAGGACTACACAGCTGGGCGCGGGATGCGCCGCTGACCCCCGGACTCAGGACAGAGCAGGACAGCCCTACAAGCTGCGATTCACCCTATACAGGATCCCTCTATTTATGCCACAGGAACCGTCAGTGGACCCTCTCTAAGGACTCCTCTGTTCACTGCAGTTTACCCTAAACAGGACCCCTCTGCCTATCTTTTAGGAGCTACTATTGGACTTACAAGGTTATACCTTAAAGGACCTTTGTCTTGCCTTCCAACACTGCCACCCCTATGTATGTGTAACAAAAGAGTGAAGTAAACCCATGAATAAGACCCGGGAGGGTCGAAACGTCGGGTTTCCTCTCTACAAACTAACACAGTGGCAATTGTTGACTTGTTCTTTTTGTATAAATAAATCTGGCATATACCTTTTTGCATTATATCAATTTTGAGTGTGCGGTACTTTTTCCTCTACTATTGACTTGACCACACGGTCTGATTTACCAGCACCTCCACATCCCTTGACCAGAGTGCACACCATTACCCTCTTTGCAAAGAAAATAGCGGGCACCACAGAAACAATTTTAGTCACGGATCAGCCACATGCATATAAAAAGCAATTGAATTTGAACAAGAAAAAAGATATGCATATCAATGGGATCACCATGAAAAAATATATTTACCTTATTAATACACACAGCAAGGTGAGACATACATTAAAAACATTTAAAAACCAAAAGGCATACACAGAGCTAGTAGGCTATGTGCAGCCCCCCAGACAAAATGGAACCAAATACCCACAAGCGCCTTACAACAAGTTTATCTTACATATATAAAGTGTGTTAACCATAGAAAAAGTACAAAAATGCATATATGCACAGAATAATACACATATATCTGCTACCAATTATACTGCATGAGTGTATAAACACCAATAACATACCCTCGTCAACATATATAGTAATAAATGCCCGTTCACCATCGGCAATGTTTCCACAAGTCTCGTGCAAATTATATCAAATAGCACAGATCAAATGTCAGACCCTCACCCCTGGCATGTCTGCCAGGCATTACCATACAGGGATGGAGGTTGCAAGATGGTGAAACGTATCATCAAAGACCAGGGAACTTAGCAAGTACCGCAGTCCAAAATCCCAAAATCAGGGAAGGACTAAGCATAAGTGCAGCAGTAGAAAATAAGGTGCTTGTGCTGGGGGGAGAAGAAGCCCCACACGTATCGACGCTACACTAGCGTCTTCATCAGGGGGAAGTGTGGAGCCCGACTGTCATCACACACCGTCCGTCCACCTCACACAGGTGCAGTCACTGACCGGGGCTGCGCTGCTCCTGAGGTAACTGAGGAGGTAATACAGCTGAGCCCGTGCTGAGCAGGGATTGGATGGTGGGAAGTCCCGCCCTCCTGGGGCTCAGCACTGACTGCCTCTCCCAGCTGTCAGTCACAGTGAGGCTCCTCCCCCCAAAATGGCTCCTGTTTGTGATTCCCCGCCGCCGGCCCTCCGGCTCCCGGGCCCCAGACAACAGTAAGAATGGCTGGACTCTCATGGCCCCAGTGCCGGGATGGAGACCTCTCTCCGTGAGACCCGTGTGTTGGCAGCCGGTGCCCGATCCGTACCTGGAAAGTTCTGTTGGGCCACATCTCCCCCTCCAGTCACCAGATTTCTAACCTGGACGAGGGTTTTTTTCTGAAGGTTTTCCCCATAGAATCAGCGTCCCGTGGCTTCCGCTCTCCAGGACTCAGAGACATGCAATGTGATGGCCTGCAGCTGTATCCGGGGCCACAGGTTTGAGCCCAGCAACCATGTGGCAGGATGGGGACAGCCGGGTCTGCTCGGCCTGAAGCTCAGACCCTGGTTAACACTATCATCTCACAGCCCCGGCCTCATCATCATTATCATCCTGCAGCCTCGTCATCGTCCTGCAGCCCCCGGCCTCATCATCATCCCGCAGCCCCTGGCCTCATCATCATCATCCCGCAGCGCCATCCTCGTCCCGCAGCCCCGGCCTCATTATCATCATCCTGCAGCCTCGTCATCATCCCACAGCCCCGGCCTCATCATCACCGTCCCGCAGCCCCGGCCTCACCATCATCATTATCATCCCGCAGCCCCCGGTCTCATCATCATCGTCCCGCAGCCCCGTCCTACATACAACACCCAGCACCATGTTATTCACATAATACCGCCATCGAGCACCCAGTACATAAACTGCTTTAGTTTTCTTCATATAAATTCTTTATCCCAAAACTTGGCACAGAATAACATCAATATTCATCATTCAGATGTACCGAGTGTGCCATAACGCTCCATGCACTGCGATACATTGACACCATCAGGCAGGAACCTCCAGCTCCTAAGTCATCCAGGCCTCCTTGTGAATGCAGCTCTGGGAGTGACTGGAGTAGGAAGGATGGTCAGTCTGCATCCAGACCACTGCGTGCGATGTCTGGAGATTGGCCTCGTGTAGCCCTGGACTCGCATGCTGGCAGGGGTTAAATATCCGATGTGACATCTCCAGGACGGCGCAGGGTGGGGGCGACACAGAGCCGCCTGCTCAGGTGACACGCACGAGGTCAACGTGTGCGGAGTGTGAGCCCCGAGCAGATGTGCGTCACAACACGAAACCACGTGCAGCCGGCACTCCGCAGGTCACTGGAAACTGTCAGCATGCAGGGGCACAGCTCTAATAGACAACACCAGAGCAAAACAGAACTGCTGGCAGAATAGTGAGTGCAGCTCTGGGGTAGAGTCTGCATTTCATCATATTGTGACGACGCTGTGTGCGGACCCCGGAGCCGTCGGCCCTCCTGGGTACATACTGTATATAGAACCTGTAAGCACACGGTGTCCGTCTCTGGCTGCGTCCTATAGCTGGATATATTTATCACCGTCTGGCAGACGGATCATATGATCACCATAAAGGAAAGGTGACTTAAGGCTCCTCTGTAAATAACATGAGGCCGAGTATTTTTACCCCGGGACGCAGGATTTCATCACCTCAGCCGCAGACTCCGTACGATACCCAGCAATCGCCAAAATAGCAGTTACCTACATAGTACTAGCAGAAGGTACGTCGTAAACTGACTGCCGCCAACCTGACCGCAGATCCGTGCGCCATCAACCGCCCCACATACAGGAGCACTGTACACAGCAGATAGAAAACCGCGTTTATTGTGCCGCATCTGTGCGGCCGCTCAACTATCTGACAAAGAACATTAAAAAAAAAAAATTTTTTACAAAAAGTATTTACAGAGTTCCACGAGAAATCACGAGCCGAATACGGAGAAAGTCACCGAAGCCAGGTGCGCTCCAGCCTTAGCCCCCGGGCCCAGGACCCCCCGCCACAAGTCCGGACCCCCACCATGAGCCAGAAAGACCCGGGCCTCATTAGAAGGCGTAGCGAGTGCGGATGTCTTCCAGCTTCTTGGACACCTCAGGAGGCGTTCGGTCCAGCTCCTCGGCCACACTCTTCTGCTTCATGGGCTCCATGGAGTTGAACTGTTCACACAAGTCTCCATCGATTACATTCTGGGGGTAGAAGAGGCGACAGGTCACATGCAGCGACGGGGCAGAGCTATGCGTCTCCACAGTTACAGACAAGCTATGGGTGGTCTGATCCTGCAGTCACAGGCCCAGACTGTGCTCCTGGGCGGACGGGAGACCCCAGAGGCCGATGTCAGTCATCGCCTGGACTTGGGAAGAGAAGACCACCACCTACCTTCACAGGGAAGTAATAGGAGCGGAAGCTAAGGTGGTCTCGCCCGCAGATGGGGGGATGCTCCGAGCGCAGGTGCATCTCTACATGCTGGAAGAAATCATGATCCTGTGGAGAGAAAGATTCATCAGTGTCCTGGACAAGTTTCACAAATCAAACAGGGTCCAGGGCCCCCCGCAGCCTCCACACCCCCCCCAGCCTCCCTCAAGGCCAAGAGCCCCCCGCAGCCTCCACACCCCCCCCCCCGGCACAGAGCCCACAGCCTCCCCTCAAGGCCCAGAGCCCCCCGCGGCCTCCATACCCCCTTGTATAGAGCCCCGGCCCCACAACACCCCAGCACAGAGCCTTGGGCCCCCCTACAGAACTGCAGACCCCCGGCCACCATCAGTATGAGATTCTCATTCACATCAGCTTACTGACAGCACGGCGGCGGCCATGAGCGAGTGCTTTACGTCCGATGCCGTGCTCCCTCCTGAGATCTCGAGCGATAAAAAACATTCACCTCATGGGAAGTAAATGGGACAAGGATGCCGATGCCCCCCGATAAGGTGGTGTAGACCAGAGACTCCGAGCCCCCGGGGATGAGCGTCGTCTTCTGCAGTGACAGCACCGTCTCACCTACGTGATAGTTCATTATCACCTCTGCCTATGGGATGGAGGATTGGTGAGAACAGGATTGACAAGAGGCGCTGCAGCAGCTTCCTCCACATGTACATCACCTTCTGAGAGGCCCCGTTCAGCAGCCCCCTGTCCCACAGCGCCTTGTTACCAGTCGGATCTTCATCAACATCATCATTTATATTGGGGGGCAGCCGGACCTGCAGCGGATGGAGAGAGTGATGAGCAGCGTCCGCAGCGACAACTGTACATATGTACAGACACGGACCCTGCAGTCGGCCCCCCACACTGAACATCTGCAGGGGGCTATCAGCAAGGACACAGTCGCTACACACCGGCCGTCTGTTTCTCACCACACAGATGTTTCCAAATTTGTCAGCGCCAGCGACCGTGTCGTAGTCCAGCAGCGAGGAGTTGGTGACCCAGCGAGGATACGTGTCGTCAGCGAAAATGATCAGCTGGTTCTCAATGCGCTTGTAGCGCACCCAGATGAAGCTTTCCTGCACGTCGGACACGATGACGCGCTGCCCGATGGTCTGGATGCCCACAATGAAGTTGGCGATGTGCTGTGAATGGACAAGGAGACTAACCGTATGAGCCACGGCCAGGCGGGGGGACAACGGGCGCGCTCTCTCGGGCCAGGGGGGACGGCAGGCGCTCTCGCGGGCCAGGGGACTGCATGCGTACGCACCTTGTTTTCACATTTCCTCAGGAGCTTCTTCTTCCCTAAATCATAAACTCTCAGCAGTTTCCCAACTCCTATTAAGACTCGACCTTGGAAAGGAGCGATGGCGGCTGGAACTTCCTCTACGAGGGTCTTCAATGTAAAAGTACACTTAGATACTGACAGTTCAGGAGCGGACGGCCGGTGCCCACCCCTTGTGCCCCCACAAACCTTGTGCATAAACTCCAGCTTCTCGCCACTGTTCACCAGCTTGTACGTATACACCAGTCCTCCGGCCACAGAGCGGGGGTTCAGGATAAGGTCCTTGGCCACGCCGACCAGGACGTACCAGTCATCTCCAGTGCTGTTGAAGCGGCACACTGCCACGCTGCCAGTGATAACCGTACATTAGCCTCATACAGAAGTATCAGGTACCCCCGACCAGGAGCAGAAGTCACCCTCACCTGAACGCGGCCTCATTCTGCTCCAGCTGCACCAGGTCCAGCGTGTTCCCCTGGATGGGGTTCATCACCCGGATCACAGACGCCCACTGACCGTTCCCAGCTTTCGGAGCTCCAAAGATGGACTCTGGCAGGTTCTCATTGAGGAAAGCAGCCGCCATCTCTGCAGCCAGCTCTCGCTCGTCCTCTCCGGCGGCTTCTACCATTTCCTACAAGAATCATTGGCAATCTGGGGGTCACGGCACAGTCCTTGCCCGAGAAGGGTGGTCACACCTGCTGGAAGCTTACCTCGGCCATCTGCTGCTTGCGCTGGGCCTTGGTGGCCTCTGTGTAGGCGTTGTGGTCCGTCTCTATGATAATCAGGTTGTTACTCTCAGGATGGATCACAAACTTTCGTGGCGTGTACTGAAGGGGGAACGCCACCTGGTTAAACACCGCGCCCAACTTCTCCAGCGCTAAAATCCTGTCAGGGGACAAACAGGAACATTGTACGGACCACAACCTCACTAGACACGATCCTGCGAGTGCCGGACCCTCTGATATGATACGGACCTTAAATCTTAGATATGGACCCCTGCGTTAATGCTTGGGGACAATAAAGGCAATGTTGGGCTTAGACACCTGTTCCACCATTGCCGCAGTGTAAGGTGTCACAGGCGGAGACCCCACAAACCCTCAGGCTGTGACGCACGACTGAGCACTCGATGGCGTCGGCTCTTACCTCAGGGTGTTGGTGGATATGGCCACGATGCCCTCTGGACACTGCTCAGAGGCGAAGCCAGACGCGTACTCCAGGGTCTCATAAGAGAGGGGGGTGAGGTGGAAACGAGACTGGTAGGAATAACTGAGCCACGAACGGCTGGACATGGCCAGGACCTGCACACAGGAGCAGAGGGTTCATATCACCCCCGGAAGAGAAATGCAGCCCCCGCCGCCCCACGATCAGTATCGCCTCCTTACAGCCTCTTGTCCTTGCATCCTCACACGAAACAACTTGACCGGACGGGACCCGAGATAACGAGTTCTGGTATCGGACAGGTCGCCGGTGACGGGATCCAGCACGGTCCGGAGCAGCACTCCGTTCTGTAGAGATTGAGGATCACGTCACACGTAGCAACGATGCCTTACACCCCCACCCAAGACGGACAAGGCCTTACACCCTCCACCCAAGACGGACAAGGCCTTGCACCCCCCCACCCAAGACAGACGATGCCTTACACCCCCCACCAGGACAGACGAGGCCTTACACCCCCCACCAGGACAGACGAGGCCTTACACCCCCAACCAGGACAGACGAGGCCTTACACCCCCAACCAGGACAGACGAGGCCTTACACCCCCCACCAAGACAGACGAGGCCTTACACCCCCCACCAAGACAGACGAAGCCTTACATCCCACCCAAGACGGAATCAAGACCCCGCTGACATCTCACCTGCAGCCCAATGTTGAGATAGAGAAATCCAATGGAGCCATGCTCCCCGAGCTCGTCCTGCCGCTCCGCACCCCCCATCTCCACGATACACAGGGCCTCGGGCTGTGCGGGGAGCGCCTGCATACTGAGCGGCTGCAGACAGTCCTGTCAGGAGGAGGGCGAGCGTTACACAATGGCAGGTGCCAGGAGAGCCAACAAGCACAGACATGGCCGCCGCCTTACCGACGGGTCCAGAGAGATGATCCGGACGGTATTATCCACCAGTCCTACGGCCAAGAAGCGGGAGCGCTGCTCCCCGGGGGGCACGTTGGCCAGGCTCATGCACACCACGTCCGCCGACATCTCCTTCCTCTCCGTGTACTCGTTTAGCTGTCCCGACTGAGGAGAGACGTGAAGAACGATGAGGTGGGAATCCAGGAGAACGCAAGCTGCTGTGAAGAGAGCCGACACTTACAGGGTCCATCTCGAAGTAGACCAGCTCGCCCCCTGTCAGAGCGATCACCACCTGCCGCTGGTTCACCGCACACTTCACAATCATCTTCTTCCCTGGCGTCTTCCACTCGTTCACCCTCTTGTCTGCTCGAATGTGGCGGATCCCATCGGGATAGACCTGAAAGCACAAGATCTCGGGTAACATCCGTCATCTGCGGCACATCCCATCCTGCAATGCCCCATCATCAGTACCTACCTGGACCAAGGCGTCCTCACCCAGCAGAGAGCAGGACAGGGTCGGGGTTGTTCCCAGAAAGCCAGAATCTGTCACTTCTTCTACCGTCTCCCCGATAGACAGCACCAGTGTGGCGTTCACGAAGGACACGATGATGTAGGCGTCATACTCGTCTGTAAGAGGGAAGGTGAGCGGAGACCGGTGATTAGACGCAGACCCCCAGACCTCGGATCCGTACATTCAGGATATTCTGCTTGCTGACCAGTAACTTATCCATCGGGTACAGGGCCCATTACACAAAGCCCCAATATACAGTACCACGTCGTACCGGGGACAGGGTGGCACGTGTCAGCCACCGGACAATGACCGGAAGCAAAGATCCTACCAAAGCCCCAATAAACAGAACCACATCGTGCTGGGGACAAGATGGCACATGTCAGCCACCGGACAATGACCGGAAGCAGAGATCCTACACAAAGGAGAAAGCTGCCAACAGGAGCCATGATGTCAGCTCTCACATAAAGGGGTTTGTCCTCTAGTCTACATGCTGGTCAGAGGATCAGAGACATGCAGAATAAATGTGATCTGCTCACCCTCCCTGGGTCCAGGGATTTGTCTCCACTGCAGACAATCACTGACCTCAGCCATTTGCACCCTCTTCATTGGATGAGCTGCTACACAGTGACTGGCTGCAGCGATGTCGAGGAGACATCACTGCTGCAGACGACCAGAGAGAGAGTACAGCTCAGTTTGGCATGTCCCTAACCCTATGGCTGAAAGAAAGACGAAGGAGGAAACCCTGTGGAAAATGAATGACGCCGTTTTGTTGGTTCCCGGGTGTTCCCTCCAAGCTGGATCCCTCTGCCCCAAAATATAAGAAAGATCTCCAGATTCAGCTGATATGAAGTGAGAAAGGCAGGAGATCCAGCTGGTGCCAGACACACCGATGCCACGTGGGATGGTGGTCCGCTCTGCCACGGCTCACGTGGGCACCACCTGGAACAAATCTGCTCCGTACAAGAAGCCTGCACTTCATGAGGAACCCCAAGTCTAAGGGTCCGGCTCACATGGACCCACTGGTGACACGAACGATGCAATAAGTGATCTGTAATCCACCGGTGGCCATGGCTCTCGGCAGAAAGCCGACCACAGCACGGTGCACCGCCGAGAACAAAGATGCTGCAGAAAAGACGGCTTCACCCGATGAGCGAGAGTTGTGCTCTGGAGCCTGTTCACACGGCAGGATCAGCGTCATTAACAGTCGCTCACGCCGACCCGGCCGTGTAAAAGCCCCTTAAGAGGTAAACACACAAGTACTAGAACAATCCTACTCGAGCGCTATGGTATGTGGTGGGTGCACGGCGGGCGAATAGCGAGGAGACATCAGGAGGGATACACACCTGCGTGTGTGGAGGGGGGTTATACCAGCACCACCTCCACCAGCAGCCACCTGTGGAAGAAAAACAGAGGCTCGGTATTGGGAGAGTATCACCAAGTACCAGCCAGCGTTAGTACGAGCCAATGGCGACAGGTGAGAAGCGGGACCGGCCAGCGTCACCGCCGGGGCCCTGCAAGGACCACCCAACAGTACTACAGGGACCCCTCACCTACAGCAGACGCTGCACTCGGGAGGACCACCCATCAGTACTACAGGGACCCCTCACCTAAGGCAGACGCTGCACTCGGGAGGACCACCCATCAGTACCACAGGGACCCCTCACCTACAGCAGACGCTGCGCTCGGGAGGACCACCCATCAGTACCACAGGGACCCCTCACCTAAGGCAGACGCTGCACTCGGGAGGACCACCCATGAGTACCACAGGGACCCCTCACCTAAGGCAGACGCTGCACTCGGGAGGACCACCCATGAGTACCACAGGGACCCCTCACCTAAGGCAGACGCTGCACTCGGGAGGACCACCCATCAGTACCACAGGGACCCCTCACCTAAGGCAGACGCTGCACTCGGGAGGACCACCCATCAGTACCACAGGGACCCCTCACAGCAGACGCTGCGCTCGGGAGGACCACACATCAGTACTACAGAGGACAGGCTGGTCACTAGCAGGACCCCAGTAGAGAGAAGGAATGATGACAACGCAGTCTCCAGAGCTGGGGTGGTACGGCCATCACCCTCACACATGCAGCCCCCTCCCCACCAGCACTATAGAGGGGCCGCACTACCAACCTTCAATATGTCTCCGCACCGTCCACACAGCATTGGGGTTACCGGGCAGCTCTGAGACGGCCATTTCAGAGACCTGAAAAGACAAAACAAGCGATCAGTGTCCTGGAAGGATCTCGCTCCTCCACGGACTTTACCGGGCAGTGACCATCAGAATCTAACATCTTCTCCATGATGGCGGTCAGAGAAGAGACATGACAATTCATCAGCGAGACACAGAACAAGGCAGAAGGGAAGACGAGACCACATCATACCTCCAGTCCGTGTCTCAAGACCCTGAGAGAGGAGCGCGGCCCCCGGCCACTAGCCACGTACAGCTGAGGAGTGTCCTCATTGGCCAAGTCAGCAATCTAAAGAAAGGACAGAAAGTGGTAGGGTCCTCAGGAGAAGCACCAACCTCACCAGGTGCGGCCGCTACTTACCTGGCAGCACATGATCGGGGACAGACTGTCCTGCTCATCCACCAGCACCAGGTTCTTCAGAGGACGAGGCTGGAAGAAGAAAGTGTCTCCCTCTTCTAGGGGCATGGCAGAGGAAAACTCTGGCTCCTCATCGTCATCCCCCAGGTGAGCGATCTGGTACAGGTAACTGGAGGAGAGATGAGCAGTGAGTACCGTACAGCAGAGTGAACACGCCGTCCCCCCACACAGTGGAGCATGCACGCCATCCCCACACAGCGGAGCGCGTACGCACGCCATCCCCCCACACAGCACGTACGCACGCCATCCCCCCACACAGCACGTACGCACGCCATCCCCCCACACACAGCAGAGCGCGTACGCATGTCGTCCCCCCACACAGCAGAGCGCGTACGCATGTCGTCCCCCCACACAGCAGAGCGCGTACGCATGTCGTCCCCCCACACAGCAGAGCGTGTACGCACGTCATCCCCCCACACAGCAGAGCGTGTACGCACCTCGTCCCCCCTCCCCGACATGCAGTGCTGACACTTACTGGTTCCCAAACTCTGAAGCCACAAAAAGGAAGCCGGTCTTCAGGACACACATTGCTGAGGCCACCGGAACAGTGTCAAAGTATTTCAGCCGGATTTCTGTAACCTGAGGGAAAAGGTGCAGAGGGTGAGAGGATGGCGTCACACCCTGCTCCTCGGAGGCCTCCCATTTCTGGCACCCTCCTCACCATGTCCTCGTCTGTCTCCAGCGTGATCTTAAAGATGTCTCCCTGCTCTGTCTGCGCCAAGAAGAAAAACATGGATTTGGTTTTGTGTGTGGCGGAGCAGACGAAGATCATCCCTCGCTCGGGGTCGTCCAGGTCGTTCTGCGCAGAGAAAAGAAAGTGTCAGGAGAGTTTATAGCAAGAAATTAGTGATGATCCCGGAGGGCCGGCTGGAATCAGGGGCTTCACTTCCTCTCCAGAATAGGGTCAGAGAAGAGACATGAGAATTCATCATTAACGGCTGCCAGGAAAGCCGGCGGCACGTTCGACACTCACCCTCCTCCTCGGGATGGGACAGCGGATGTCCGGCTGATCGCCGAAGTTCTTGTATGTGATGTAGTTTTCGGAGCAGATCAGCACGCCGCTGGGGCCATCCGAGCCGCCGGGAACTGCAAGGGAGAGGCGTGAGAAGGTGTCAGACGCTGAGGCAACCGCACCCCGACAGTCACCCAACGATCGTCAGGAACCCCGCGCAGGCACTGCACCACCGCACATGCAGTGATTGGACACCTTGATGCTCTGGGTGGTCTCACCTGTGATGAGGAAGTTGCCGTGCTCCTCCAGCGGCTCGCTGTACTTCCGCACCACGTGATTCAGACCCAGATCCAGCTCGTAGAAGGTCAGGGTCTGCTGGGTGTTGGCGGCCGCTTCCCCCGTAGGGTCATTATCGGCCTCCTACAAAGAAAACAAATCCTGTCTAGAGCAAAGAACCAAATCCTGGCGCACGGTACAAAGGCCCGAGGCAGCTCAGCGTCAGCAACACAGCTCTCTCCAGCAGAGTCAGAGAAGAGACATGAGGACTCGTCATACAGAGCGCAGAGCAGGAGCACCACCCGCAGCATCCATCTCACCTCATAGTCCATCTCCAGGCAGGCAAACATGGGGTTCTCAAAGCCAACGTCCACCCCCACCACGTGGTACACCAGGGTGTTGGCCTTGTGAGCCTCCAGCGGGGAGGAGATGGTGAGCCGGGCAGCAGCGTCTCTGTTCAGGATGTAGACCAGCTTCTGCTTCTCTATGGCGCCTGAAAATAGAGAGGGGTGAGGAGCGGGCACCTCAGACACCCCGGGGGGCTGCACACCGCAACACCATCACCGCACAGTCACATGAAGGGACAATGGGTCAGATGGAAGAGACGCCACCAATCATGGCCAACCTGCTGTATAATGATGAGAGCCCAGCCTGAATAAAGGGGTCCTTAGAACGCTCCAGCCTAGGGAGGAGACCCCCAGGGAACTACTCACTTATCATCACAGCTCTGCCCTTGGGGTCCACCGCCAAGAACTGCCCGGGCACAATCCTGCGGCAGCCGCTCTTCCCGAAAGTCTCCTGGTGGATCTTCTCGAACATGTTCTTGGATGGGTGGTACTCCAGGATGATGATGCGGCCCGAGTCGCTGCCCACCACTATATAATCCTTGGTGCCGCCGGTCAGACGGAAAGCCATGAGCGAACGGATGACGCCGAACACCTCCACCGTCAACAGCGTGTGCACCTTCCCCGTGTTGGCATCAGGGCGCAGCAGCTCCAGGATCTTCCCCCGGGAAACAACGATCTCCTGGAGTTTAGTTCCTGGACAAGAGAACAGACGATGGGAAACCGCAGGGGGCGCCGCTGAGTGAGCAATCTCCAGAGGGGTGTGAGGCAAGCACCGCCACACCGGCCTCAGAGGCTGGACGGCGCCGATCACCGGGATACACGGCGGCCGGGGACGTTACCTGAGAAGTTCCCGTGGATGGCAAAGCTGATGCCGGTGGCTCTCTGCAGGGTCAGGTTATAGAGGAACATGGCGGCAGCGGCTCCAGGTCAGCGACACGAGGAGAACAGGAGAGCTGGAAACCAGGAAGAAGCGTTACAACCGGCGACAGCTGGTAATGTCACCGCGCAGCCACACAACCACCGCCCACCGCTCAGAGGTCAGTCATCTCCAGCCACCGTGTCAGAGAAGAGACATGAGGACTCATCATGGAAGGAGAGAGCGTGGCCCGGGAGAGAGGGGGGGGATAGGGGAGAGCGCGGCCCGGGAGAGAGGGGGGGGGGGGGGTGATAGGGGAGCGTGCGGCCCAATGGAGGGGATAGGGGAGCGTGCAGCGTAGGAGAGAGGAGAGAGTAGGGGAGCGCGCCCGGCTCAAAGGATGGGTAGGGGGATAGAGGAGTGTGCAGCGTAGGAGAGGGGGGGGGGGGATAGCGGAGAGTGCAGCGTAGGAGAGAGGGGGGGATAGGGGAGTGAGCAATGTAGGAGAGGGGGGAAGGGGAGCGTGCATGGCCCAAAGGAGGGGAAAGGGGAGCACGAAGCCCAAAGGAGGGAGAGGGGACAGGGGAGCACGCGGCCCAAAGGAGGGGGTGGGGACATGGGAGCGCGGCCCAACAGAGGGGGGGATAGACGCGCGCGGCCCAACATAGGGGGATAGAGGCGCGCGGCCCAACGGGGGGGGGGGGGAATAGAGGTGCGCGGCCCAACGGGGGGGGGGAATAGAGGTGCGCGGCCCAACGAGGGGGGGGGGGGGGGAATAGAGGCGCGCGGCCCAACGAGGGGGGGGGGTATAATAGAGGCGCGCGGCCCAACGGGGGGGGGGGGGGGGAATAGAGGCGCGCGGCCCAACGGGGGGGGGGGGAATAGAGGCGCGCGGCCCAACGGGGGGGGGGATAGAGGCGCGCGGCCCAACGGGGGGGGGTATAATAGAGGCGCGCGGCCCAACGGGGGGGGGGGGGGGGGGAATAGAGGCGCGCGGCCCAACGGGGGGGGGGGGAATAGAGGCGCGCGGCCCAACGGGGGGGGGGGGGGGGGAATAGAGGCGCGCGGCCCAACGGGGGGGGGGGGGGGGAATAGAGGCGCGCGGCCCAACGGGGGGGGGGGGGGGAATAGAGGCGCGCGCCCGACCCTGACGGGTATCCCCGCCGCACGGCCTCGCTCCTCACATTACCCGGCCGGCCCCGACACCCCGCACTGCCCCCGGCCCTCTCCTCACCCGGTGTCGGGGCGCGGTTCGGGCGGATGGCGGAGATTACAGGCGGATTGCCGTGCGCGGATCACTCTGCCGCCATTTCGCGGCGCTCACACTCCGGAGGTCTCCACACAGCTGCCCGGCCTGTGCTGATCCCGCCGCCTTCACCACCTCCCTAGCCCGGGCCGCCCGTGCCTGTGCTCCCGGATGTCCACGTAGCTCAGTGCGCACACACCCGCCGCCAGCTCTGGTCACCGGCAGCACGAGGACAGCCCGGCTCTGCAGGACACCGGAAGTGAAGCTCGAGCGAGGGCCCGGGGCCGGAAGTGACGTGTCCTACAACATGGCCGCCTCAGCGAGTTACCAAGGAGACGGGGGATCCGCGCTCAGCATGGACCGAATCCGCTCCCTCACCGACCTGCAGGAGCTGGAGGAGGCGTACACGCGGCTGTGTGCGGAGGAGGTGACGGGAGGAGGGCGAGGGACCCCGAGACGGACAGTGACGGGAGGATCCATAGTGTCAGTGACAGGAGGAGCCTCTATAGTGTCAGTGACAGGAGGAGCCTCTATAGTGTCAGTGACGGGAGGAGCCTCTATAGTGTCAGTGACAGGAGGAGCCTCCATAGTGTCAGTGACAGGAGGAGCTTCTATAGTGTCAGTGACAGGAGGAGCCTCTATAGTGTCAGTGACGGGAGGATCCTCTATAGTGTCAGTGACAGGAGCCTCTATAGTGTCAGTGACAGGAAGAGCCTCTATAGTGTCAGTGACAGGAGGAGCTTCTATAGTGTCAGTGACAGGAGGAGCCTCCATAGTGTCAGTGACGGGAGGAGCCTCTATAGTGTCAGTGACGGGAGGAGCCTCTATAGTGTCAGTGACGGGAGGAGCCTCTATAGTGTCAGTGACAGGAGGAGTCTCTATAGTGTCAGTGACAGGTGGAGCCTCCATAGTGTCAGTGACAGGAGGAGCTTCTATAGTGTCAGTGACAGGAGGAGCCTCTATAGTGTCAGTGACGGGAGGATCCTCTATAGTGTCAGTGACGGGAGGATCCTCTATAGTGTCAGTGATGGGAGGATCCTCTATAGTGTCAGTGACAGGAGGAGCCTCTATAGTGTCAGTGACAGGAAGAGCCTCTATAGTGTCAGTGACAGGAGGAGCTTCTATAGTGTCAGTGACAGGAGGAGCTTCTATAGTCAGTGATGGGAGGAGCCTCTATAGTGTCAGTGACGGGAGGAGCCTTTATAGTGTCAGTGACAGGAGCCGCCATAGTGTCAGTAATGGGAGGAGCCTCTATAGTGTCAGTGACAGGAGGAGCCTCTATAGTGTCAGTGACAGGAGGAGTCTCTATAGTGTTAGTGACAGGTGGAGCCTCCATAGTGACAGGAGGAGCCTCTATAGTGTCAGTGACGGGAGGAGCCTCTGTAGTGTCAGTGACAGGAGCCGCCATAGTGTCAGTGACGGGAGGATCCTCTATAGTGTTAGTGACGGGAGGATCCTCTATAGTGTTAGTGACGGGAGGATCCTCTATAGTGTTAGTGACGGGAGGGACCTCTATAGTGTCAGTGACAGGAGGAGCCTCTATAGTGACAGGAGGAGCCTCCATAGTGTCAGTGATAGAAGGAGCCTCTATAGTGTCAGTGACAGGAGCCTCTATAGTGTCTGTGACAGGAGGAGCCTCTATAGTGTCAGTGACGGGAAGAGCCTCTATAGTGTCAGTGACGGGAGGATCCTCTATAGTTGTTCTGTCTTCATACACGTTGATACGGTGTGTGATCCAACATACAGCATAAACCACTTCTGTCTTCCAAAATAAGCAGACTGTTCTCTGTAGTCTAACTTGTTTATTGGTAACAGGTATTGAAATGCGGTAAAACTATAAGAATACAAATGATTTGGGTAAGTATTGGGCAAATAACAGCACAACTGATACTTATAACTAGCAGGGAAAGCATACAGGATGATGCAACTTCTACATGCAACTACATACAGTAACTGACAGATAATAGATTTCCCAGGTACTAGTTGCTATACAGTAATCACATTCTATAGAACACTATATTGCAGGAACAGGGATAGCAATCTTACCGGATAAACTAACCAGGGTGGCAAGTAAGTGAAGTAGTTCCAACACAGCAGATTAACAGGAGTGTACAGGAAAATACACAGAGAGAAAAATGGGGAATTCCCCTATCCCATGATGCTTTGGTGCAACCAAGAATGCAACACTCTAATGATTACTAAGAAAAACACAGGTAATAAATTTATCCACCACTGGGTGGTGCTATAACACAGCAAAACCAAACTATAGCAGTGAAACTTTAATGCTTGGACGAACCCCTGTCCTTCATTAGGAAGGGCAGAACAATAGTGTCAGTGACGGGAGGAGCCTCCATAGTGGCAGTGACGGGAGGATCCTCTATAGTGTCAGTGACAGGAGAAGCCTCGCCTCTATAGTGTCAGTGACGGGAGGATCCTCTATAGTGTCAGTGACGGGAGGAGCCTCTAATGTCAGTGACAGGAGGAGCCTCTATAGTGTCAGTGACGGGAGGATCCTCTGTAGTGTCAGTGACGGGAGGATCCTCTATAGTGTCAGTGACGGGAGGAGCCTCTAATGTCAGTGACAGGAGGAGCCTCTATAGTGTCAGTGACGGGAGGATCCTCTAGTGTCAGTGACGGGAGGATCCTCTATACTGTCAGTGACGGGAGGATCCTCTATAGTGTCAGTGACGGGAGGATCCTCTATAGTGTCAGTGACAGGAGAAGCCTAGCCTCTATAGTGTCAGTGACGGGAGGATCCTCTATAGTGTCAGTGACGGGAGGAGCCTCTAATGTCAGTGACAGGAGGAGCCTCTATAGTGTCAGTGACGGGAGGAGCCTCTATAGTGTCAGTGACGGGAGGATCCTCTATAGTGTCAGTGACGGGAGGAGTCTCTATACTGTCAGTGACGGGAGGATCCTCTATAGTGTCAGTGACAGGAGGAGCCTCTATAGTGTCAGGGACCCCACAGAGGACTGTTGCCGTATATATCGCCCTGTACAGTAATTCCGGGGATCTGCTGCCTCTCTCTTACAGGTGCAGGTTGAAGCAGAGCTGAAGGTGCTGCTCGGACAGCAGGGGGCAGTAGAGAAAAAGATGCTGTCCTTACAGCGGATGGGGTACGTATACATGGGGGGCAGTCATCCTGCAGACCCTACGCGCTGTCAGTCCGCTCCCCTACAATCCTGCAGTCTACCTCTGACCACCCTCAATCATTCACCCAGGCCGAACCTGCAGCTGATAGACGGAGACGCCCAGCAACTGTCCGGCATGATCATCTTCACCTGCAACCTGGCCGAGAACGTCAGCAGCAAAGTGCGGCAGCTCGACCTAGCCAAGGTAGGCCGCCCCGTGTACGAGAGTATATATATATATATATATATATATATATATATATATATATATATATATATATATATATATATATATATATATATATCTATGTCTGTCTATATATATATATATATATATATATATATATATATATCTATAGATCTCTCTCTCTCTCTCTCTCTCTCTCTCTCTCTCTCTCTCTCTCTCTCTCTCTCTCTCTCTCTCTCTCTCTCTCTCTCTCTTTTTATATATATATATATATATATATATATATACATATATATAACAGCAATGGTCACTACCTGCAGTACGCCACACCTTATCCTACAGTCACCACCAGAGCTGCACTCACTATTCTGTTACACCATTCCTTGTCCTCCAATCACCACCAGAGCTGCAGTCCCTGTTCTGCTGTTACATCGTTTGATATCCTCCAGTATACGGTGGTCTGTTTCCCCCCGATGGTGCTGGGCTCACGTGTCTCTCTAGTGAAGTCCGGATTGCCTGGTTCTTACCCCCGTGTCTGTCGGCCCCTGTGCACAGTACGTGGGGGGCCGATGCAGTGTGCTCAGCGCCATCCTGTGGTGGATGGTGGAGACTGACACCCCGAGTCTTCTCCGCAGTGCCGGCTGTATCAGGCCATTCAGCGAGCGGACGACATCCTGGATCTCAAGTTCTGTATGGACGGCGTTCAGACAGCGCTTAAGAGCGAGGAATACGAGCAGGCAGCTGCGCACATCCACCGCTACCTGTGCCTGGACAAGTCCGTCATCGAGCTGAGCCGCCAGGGGCGAGAAGGTGATGTGTGCACACTCAGCCATGTCCAGACTCACTGACCCCGAGTCCAGCCGCACCCGTCCTTACTGTGGTTTTCTTAAACTCTTTATTAATTGCATAGTAGTACATACAAGCAATGGGGGCGCAGGTAGGAAACGAGGAGCACAGCAGGGGTCTGAGGGGGCTCAGGTAGGAAACGAGGAGCACAGCAGTGGTCTGAGGGGCGCAGGTAGGAAACGAGCACAGCAGTGGTCTGAGGGGCGCAGGTAGGAAACAAGTACAGCAGGGGTCTGAGGGGGCACAGGAGAGGTCTGAGGGGGCGCAGGTAGGAAACGAGCACAGCAGGGGTCTGAGGGGGCTCAGGTAGGAAACTAGGAGCACAGCAGGGGTCTGAGGGGGGCGCAGGTAGGAAATGAGCACAGCAGGGGACTGAGGGGGCGCAGGTAGGAAACAAGTACAGCAGGTGTCTGAGGGGGCACAGGAGGGGTCTGAGGGGGCACAGGTAGGAAACAGCACAGGAGGGGTCTGAGGGGGTGCAAGTAGGAAACGAGCACAGCAGGGGTCCGAGCGGGTGCAGGAAGGAAACCAGGAGCACAGCAGGGGTCTGAGGGGGCGCAGGTAGGAAACGAGGAGCACAGCAACACCTGTTACCCCTCCGATTCCTCCATGTTACTCTGATGATGGCTTTACCACCCTCATTATTTTGTCCAGCAGTCGTGAGGGATTTCCCGGTGGAGCTGAGCGCTTGTTGGGCCCTTTGCCTGCACTCCTCTATTGGGTGAGGTCAGTGGTTCTGGAGGCCAGGGATCCCACACGTGATCTCTGGATCCGTTCTTTGGAGCCACTCCAGGTGATGACCGATGAAGCTGCTGAGAGAAGCTGAGGGGAGCACAACAGGGGGCGCAGGAGGAGTCTGTGGGGGCTCAGGAGGAGTCTGAGGGGGCAGAGAACGAGTCTGAGGGCGCAGTCTGCCTGTTTCTTTTCTCCTTGTTTTGGTTTTGCTGCTCTCTGTCTGAATCTACAATGTGCACATTCCACACCAAAAATAACTATATATATGTGGTCGTGTATCTATACAAATATATAACACCTATAAATATGAAACAGCAACCAAAGATTTTTTGACTAAAATATAAATTTTATTATAAACATAATAATAACAATATTAAAATGAAGGAAAGGACCACCAGGTGGCAATAGAGTGCAGGATATCGTCAAAGAGTATGTATAGTAAATTATATTAGACAATTAATTTCTAGGATAAACAAAAATCATACCATGGACATATAAACCTCACCATAAAAAAATATATTAATTAAAGTTGAGGTATATTTCCTTTCATTTCACTGTTCTCATTTCATATTGTATTACATGTAACAAAATGGAAAATAAAGTGAACGTTGTGCATGTATCCAAATTAATACTACAGGTGTACCAAATAAATTATATTGCACTACGTGTTCATAGTTCAGTATAAAGTGCATATATCGGGTAAGTACCCAGCATAAAGTGAACACTGTGCATATGTAAAAAATATATAAATAAATAATAGGCCCTCAAATAAATATAACAACATCCCATTCACAATGAATATAAAGGAGGGGAACAAATAGATAAATAAGACCTAATAATGATAAGGTGCACCAAACATAATCATATGCAATGTTTCCATGGTCAAACATACCCTGATGATAAACCCGCACGGCCCAATGCGCGTTTCGCTTCAGCTTTGACGAGGGAGACTGAAGGTGAGCCTGTCGCATCGCATTATAAATCCAAAGGGACCAATCAGAAAAAGTGCATCGTGCAAATCGACAAATTGACGGAGAGACTGAATTACCATGCATGGTAACACCGCCGTCATCTACCGGAAACCAGGGACGCGTCTCCATGGAGCGCGTCACATGACCGGAGATGACGACAGTTTAGAGTCACAAAGCCTAGCGCCTGAATCAAAAACACCAATCACGTGATCGAAAATAAGGGGATGGGTCGGAGCCAGGTAAGTATGTGAATATGTGATAAAAATACCACCCCATAAAGGGCAAGTCTATACTGTGAAGTGCACATAGTTAGAGTGAGCAAATAAACACAGTGATATATATGAAAACACCGCCATGTACAAAGCGGAAAAATATATAAGATACACATTATGTATTAATGATTATTAAAAAATAAAAACTATTGCCACCTGGTGGTCCTTTCCTTCATTTTAATATTGTTATTATTATGTTTATAATAAAATTTATATTTTAGTCAAAAAATCTTTGGTTGCTGTTTCATATTTATAGGTGTTATAATGTGCACATTCCAGTAAGAACAAGGAAACCACTGCATGAACTGGGGTGTCCAAACTTTTCTCTGGTAATGTATATACACCCTAAGTAGTATATATATATATATATGAATGTACAGCAGCTCGGCCTCTCTCCACCGTCGCTGTGACTCCAGGAGGCGCCGGCGTCTCGTTCTCATCTTTCCGCACTGTGCTCTAGGCAGCATGATCGACGCCAACCTACAGCTCCTACAGGAGGCAGAGAAGCAGCTGAAGGTTCTGGTCAGCGAGAAGTTTGATTCAGCAACTAAAGCCGGGGACCTTCCCCAGGTGGAAAGATTCTTCAAGATCTTCCCACTGCTGGGGCTGCACGAGGAGGGAATCAGCAAGTTCTCTGCGTACCTGTGTCAGCAGGTGAGAATTTGTCTCCTACCCTAAATCTCTGCTGCATCTCTCTTCAGCCAGCCGCCGCCTCCCCCAGTCCGCTCACCCTGCCGTAGCCTCCCCCGTCTGTTCCCCCTGCCGTCGCCTCCTCCTTCCGTCGCGCCTGCCCAGGCCTCTCCCGTCCGTCGCGCCTGCCCAGGCCTCTCCCGTCCGTCGCGCCTGCCCAGGCCTCTCCCGTCCGTCGCGCCTGCCCAGGCCTCTCCCGTCCGTCGCGCCTGCCCAGGCCTCTCCCGTCCGTCGCGCCTGCCCAGGCCTCTCCCGTCCGTCGCGTCTGCCCAGGCCTCTCCCGTCCGTCGCGCCTGCCCAGGCCTCTCCTGTCTGTCCCGCCTGCCCTCGCCTCACCCATGTTGCCTCTCCTCCCTTCCCTGCTCCTTTCCCTCCCAGTTGCAGCCCCTTCACCTGTCCCCCCCAGCCAGTGTCTCCAGCTGATCTCATCCTCTGCTTTGCAGGTAGCTAAGAAGGCTGAAGAGAACTTGGCGCTGGCTTTGGCCTCGGAGGGCAGTGAGCATCGGGCATCTCTCTTATTTGCAGATACCCTTACCCTGCTGTTTGAAGGTGAGTACAGAGCAGCGCGTCTCTGAGCTGCCCCCACTTGTAGACAACGCGCACACGGTGGCGGTTCTTTCTTCATCTGCACACACGGTGGCGGTTCTTTCTCTGGCTGCGCACACGGTGGCGGTTCTTTCTCCATCTGCGCACACGGTGGCGGTTCTTTCTCCATCTGCGCACACGGTGGCGGTTCTTTCTTTGGCTGCGCACACGGTGGCGGTTCTTTCTTTGGCTGCGCACACGGTAGCGGTTCTTTCTCTGGCTGCGCACACGGTGGCGGTTCTTTCTCCGGCTGTACACACGAGGGCGGTTGTCTCCAGCTGCGCACACTGTGGCGGTTCTTTCTCCGGCTGCACACACGGGGCGGTTCTTTTTCCAGTTGCACACACCGGGCGGTTCTTTCTCCGGCTGCTCACACGGGGGCGGTTCTTTCTCTGGCTGCACACACGGGGCAGTTCTTTCTCCGGCTGCGCACACGGGGGCGGTTCTTTCTCTGGCTGCGCACACGGGGCGGTTCTTTCTCCGGCTGTGCACACAGGGGCGGTTCTTTCTCCGGCTGCGCACACAGGGGCGGTTCTTTCTCCAGCTGCGCACGCGAGGCGGTTCTTTCTCCAGCTGCGCACGCGAGGCGGTTCTTTCTCCAGCTGCGCACGCGAGGCGGTTCTTTCTCCAGCTGCGCACGCGAGGCGGTTCTTTCTCCAGCTGCGCACGCGAGGCGGTTCTTTCTCCGGCTGCGTACACAGGGCTGTTCTTTCTCTGGCTGCACACACAGGGCGGTTCTTTCTCCGGCTGCGCACACGGGGGCGGTTCTTTCTCCGGCTGCGCACACAGGGGCGGTTCTTTCTCCGGCTGCGCACACAGGGGCGGTTCTTTCTCCGGCTGCGCACACAGGGGCGGTTCTTTCTCCGGCTGTGCACACAGGGGCGGTTCTTTCTCCGGCTGTGCACACAGGGGCGGTTCTTTCTCCGGCTGCGCACACAGGGGCGGTTCTTTCTCCAGCTGTGCACGCGAGGCGGTTCTTTCTCCGGCTGCGTACACAGGGCGGTTCTTTCTCTGGCTGCGCACACAGGGTGGTTCTTTCTCCGGCTGCGCACACGGGGGCGGTTCTTTCTCCGGCTGCGTACACAGGGCGGTTCTTTCTCCGGCTGCATCGGGCTCTGGCACAGCTGCTCTGGACTTATTATAATGTTATGGTGATATAGAGGCCAGGCAGGGACGTTCCTGCACAGCTTCGTACTGGCCTGCTGCTCATCAGTACCTCTGTCTTTCAGGTATCGCCCGTATAGTGGAGACTCATCAGCCCATTCTGGAGACGTACTACGGGCCCGGCCGCCTCTACATGCTTATTAAACACCTGCAGGCTGAGTGCGACCGACAGGTGGAGAAAGTGGTGGATAAGTTTGTACAGCAGAGAGACTACCAGAGGAAGGTGAGGTGTGATGGCCGCTGGTGAGGAGGGTCTCGGCTGTGAGGTGATTAGTGGGGGTGATGATGGTGATTCTTGGTGTGACCACTCTTCCTGTAGTTCCAGCGGGTGCAGAGCTGCATCATCCGAGCTTCATCCGCTGACAAGATCGAGCCCCGGTGAGTGTCCGTCAGGTGATGGAGTCTGAGCCTCCAATTCTCAAGAAGTGATTGTAGTGTGTTGTGTAATATACAGGGACCTGGACCCCATCCTGGCTGAGGTGACTCTGATGAGCGCCCGGACAGAGCTCTATCTCCGCTTCATTAAACGCCGCATCACGTCAGACTTTGAGGTTGGAGACTCCGTGGCAGCGGAGGACGTAAAACAAGGTCAATTCACAATTCAGCCCAATGTCTGGGGTGTAACTGTGTAACGTTGTGCTCACATTTGCATCCGGGGTCCCTGTTGGGTTTTCTTACTTTGCAGCATTATATGTGGCACGGATTCTGTAAGTTTCCCATTATTAGTTCTGGGTCCATCATGTGGTGTATCCAGAACCACATTATAACTCCTGCAGTAGATGGAAACCATGACACCAGTGTGAACATAGACAAAGCCTCCAATATCAGGAGATGGAGTGGATGATGCTGAGCTCAGTACCATCATTCCTTTCCACAGTGCTGTCACTCCCGTCTTCAGTGCTGTCACTGTCGACCTCGTCACTCTCGTTTTCGGCTCTGTCACTGTTGACCTCGTCACTCGTCCTCGGTGCTGTCACTGTTGACCTCGTCACTCTCGTCCTCGGTGCTTTCACTGTTGACCTTGTCGCTCCCGGCCTCGACGCCGTCCACCTTTATCTCTCCCAACCTCTGCGCTGTCGATCCTATCCTCGTCACTCCCGGCCTCGGCGCTGTCGCTCCTGTCCTCGTCTCTCCCGGCCTTGGCGCTATCACTCCTGTCCTTGTCTCTCCTGGCCTCGGCGCTGTCGCTCCTATCCTTGTCTCTCCTGGCCTTGGCGCTGTCGCTCCTGTCCTTGTCTCTCCTGGCCTCGGCGCTGTCGCTCCTGTCCTTGTCTCTCCTGGCCTCGTCGCTGTCGCTTCTGTCCTTGTCTCTCCTGGCCTCGGCGCTGTCGCTCCTGTCCTCGTCTCTCCTGGCCTCGGCGCTATCGCTCCTGTCCTCGTCACTCCCAGCCTCGGTGCTGTCACTCCTGTCCTCGTCACTCCCTGCCTTGGCGCTGTCACTCCTGTCCTCGGCGCTGTCGCTCCTGTCCTTGTCACTCCCTGCCTCGGCGCTGTCACTCCTGTCCTTGTCTCTCCTGGCCTCGGCGCTGTCATTCTCAGCCTCACCATTCTGATTCTTTCTTTCCAGAACATCAGCAAAACCTGGACAAGCTGCTGAAGCATTGCCTCCTGAGCCGCTCCATGCAGGAGCTGATCGGATACTACATCACCATGGAGGAATACTACATGAGGGAGTCCGTCAACAAGGTACATGGCGACACCCGGGAGGAATAAGGGGGGCATGCACTATGGATATAGGGGATATTACTGAGGAGTGGACCGGCCTGCTGGGAGCACTGGTGGCACTGGGAATGAGCTGAGGCCTGGTACGATGCTGTTTAAGGTCGTGCTTTACCCTGTGTGTAGGCAGTGGCCATGGACACGTGTGACCGGGGGCAGCTGATATCCAGCATGGTGGACGACGTGTTCTACATAGTGAAGAAATGCATTGGGCGGGCGCTGTCCAGCTCCAGTACTGATTGTCTCTGCGCCATGATTAACCTGTCGACAACCATGATGGAGTCTGACTTCAGGTGAGTGTAGGGACATTAATGCCGTGATCTGATTCGTGCATTGCGGGGTCTGGTCGCCCTCATGTCAGGCATCTGCCATCGATTGCAGGGAGGTCCTGTGTAACAAGCTGCGGATGGGCTTCCCGGCCACCACCTTACAGGACATCCAGCGCGGCGTGACCAGCGCCGTCAGCATCGTGCACAGCAGCCTGCAGCAGGGCAAGTTTGATACCAAGGGCATCGAGACTAACGACGAGGCCAAGATGTCCTTCCTGGTATGATGCTGAGTCTGGGGGATGGGATCAGCCATTGTCACTGCTCAGTCTTGTTGCCTGTTCCAGGTCAGTCTGAACAATGTGGAAGTTTGCAGTGAGAATATTATGACCCTAAAGAAGAATCTGGAGGTAAGAGGACGAGTTTACACTGGGGCCAAGGAGGCTGCGGCTGGGCAGGAAAGACGCCTGTAGCCCTATACCTTCTACAGCTGGCAGCCATGGTCTTTATCCCCCACTCCGGCTCAGGCAGGTGGGCTGCGGGACGCACTGGGCGCTCATCACACACATGCTGTATAGCGGCCGGCCAGCCCGACGTTCTGTGCAGTGATACATGTGACTATATATCAGACCCGTAAGGCTGTAGTGACGTGTGCCCCTCGCTGCGTTCCCGTGTGACCGGTAAATGTTCCGCCATGTTCCAGAATGACTGCAGAAAGCTGTTTAGTCAGGACCTCGGAGGAGACCAAGCGAAGGCAAAGATCGACAGCTGCCTCTCAGATATGGCCTCTGTATCAAACAAATTCCGAGACCTCCTCCAGGTGAGTCCGGGGGTCCTGGCGGACAGGTAACGCCAGGGGGGCAGTGACACTTCTCCATTTCTCCTAAACAGGAAGGTCTGGGGGAGCTGAACACTACGGCCATTAAACCACAAGCAAAGCCGTGGATTAACCTTTTCCTGTCTGTGTCCCACAACATTGAGGAGGTGAGATTGTAGAGACCGGGGGGACGTGAGACTGACCACCGAAGTGAATCATCCCTTACCCTTATGTGTCCCAGGAGGAATTTAATGACTATGAAGCCAACGACCCCTGGGTGCAGCAGTTTATCGTGAACCTGGAGCAGCTGATGGCGGAGTTTAAGGTGGGCGCTCCTCGTGCGGCTGGGCCGGACCCTGCGCCTGTCGGGTGATGGTAGTGCAGGGTTATTGAGCGGTGTGTATCGCCCTGTAGGTCGGCCTCTCGCCCGTCAGCTATGAGAACCTCACCAGTCTGCTCACCAGTCTGATAGCCTTGGAGCTGGAGAAGGTGGTTTTAAAATCCACATTCAGCAGGGTAAGATGGACGCCGTATGCCTGTGCCCCCTATAGACAGACCCATAGTCCTCAACGTTGTCACATGTGGGGGTCCGCTCCGGCTTACTGCTCCTCTCTCCTCACAGCTTGGTGGGCTGCAGTTTGACAAGGAGCTGCGTTCTCTCATCGCTTACCTGACCACGGTTACAACATGGACCATCCGGGATAAATTTGCTCGCTTGTCCCAAATGGCAACGATTCTGAACCTGGAGCGGGTAAGTGGCAATGTGAGGCGGCCTGTGCCAGGCCCATCCGTGCCGTGTCCTGACCGCTCACACTCTCCGTGTTCACAGGTGACGGAAATCTTGGATTACTGGGGTCCGAACTCTGGCCCACTGACGTGGCGCCTCACACCCGCTGAGATCCGCCAGGTGCTGGCCTTACGTATGGACTTCCGCAGTGAAGACATTAAACGCTTGCGGCTATAACGTCGGGCTTGTGTATGGCCGGTGCGGAGCGTCCTCATCCTTCGGGTCAGGCATGGTAGACTGGAGGCTTGTAAATGTCAGGGGGACAGCGCTTTACAGTATATCACAAATTCTGGGACATTTATTGATTAGGTAAGAAAATATAATCTACAGGACAGGTCTAAAAAGAGCTGAGGAGGAATCAGCAGCCCCCACCAGGGCAAAACGGCCCCTCGGCTCCCTGCAGAGAGAGCAGCTTTCACCTTCATTATCTCAATAAATCTCTATAACATCCACGTGACGACTTGTCCCGTCCGTACATGGCGCCATATCGTGCGACTAACGCAGTGATTGCCGCTGGGATCCGCTCCCAGGCTGATGCCCCCGCTGCGCTCACATGCCTTGATCAGACTCCAGCCGGACAGTGACGGTCTCTGTGTCCACTTGTACCCTGTGGACGCTGCATCTCTCCAGGCCCTAGAAAACAGAAGAGGCGACCACAGCTATAAGCAGAGGTCAGGGCTGGATTTAGGGGTGACCCCAGAGGTATCTGCACACTCCAGCAGACGGACCACCTGCTCCCAACCCTGGTGGGGGATGCCTCGTACCTGGGTGCTCTCCAGCAAGTTCTGCAGGAAGTCTCTCTGGTTTGGCTTCTTGGCCAGTACGTAGAGATAGCCGCCTCCACCCGCCCCCGCCAGACTCTGCCCGTGCACATGCGGCTCCAGAGTGTCCATTATCCGCCGTACTGCCAGGGGCTCACAGCCGGGGGCCATGCACTTCTTCTGGCGCCAGTATGTGGAGAGACAGCATCCAAGCAGCTGCAAGTCCCCTGTAGACAGACAGACACCCCCGTGTTATTCTGCAGCCGCTGTCTATAAGCCGTATAATGGTTATCCTCCAGTCTCACCCCTGCGGAAGGACTCTGCACAGAGCTCGGCCGTGGTCACCAGGGCGTCCACGTTCTGCATGATGGCGGGGAGGCGGGCGTACCAGTTGCGGAGCACATCCTGAGGAGGACACAGATCTCACTTCCCACCCATCACCGCTGCCCCCTACAGGCGCGTGGCACAGATACGGGTCACTTACCTGCAGCAGGTTGCGGGCCAGGCGCGTCTTCCCCGTGTACACAAGCAGATGTTGTTGGTTTATCGTCTCCAAAAACCCATCAGGTACCTGAAGCCGCTCGACCTTTACACGAAGAGGAAGTTCTGGAGCTGAGCGGCCGATCTTCACTCCTGGAATCAGTCCTCCAACCTGGTCCTGCCAGCCGCCACCTGATGGCGAGGGCACGAGGAAGGAGACGGCGTTATCCTGCACGAGCCACAAATCCGAGGTACACGTGCACAACAGTGGACATACCTGTGGTGAGCACCTGCTCCAGATGGAGAACAGCATGGAGAAGGGATTCTGCATCCACCGACCGCCCAGAAGCCTCGTACAGCACGGCCATTACTGCCCCGGCCAGGATGCTGCTCGTGCCTGCGAGAGAGGAGGGGTATGAGACCAACACGGACCCTTAAGATGAGCGTTACACTGCGGTGTCCTGTGCACTGCTACAGCTTATGGGGTGGGCTCTGCGGGGGGCTGCACACTGCGAGGGTGCTTTCTCGCGGTGTATCTCATACCTAGATGTCCTAAGACTTGCAGTGAAACACATCATTATGAATAGTTCTCATTTACCCAGACCGGATCCGTGGGGGAGATCAGACCACGTCTGCAGCTCAAACCCGCCACGATAGCGCACAGTGAGTTGTTGAGACAAGGACTTGTCGCCCGTCAGCTGCACCGTCCCCGAGCAGATGAATGCGGCTTTCAGTAATGCTCCTTAGGAGACAGAGACAATATTGCGTCATATGACGGCGAGGGCCGATTTTGGCACAGAAAAGTGTTTGCTCCTGCTCACCTGGCGCCTGCGGCTGGCAGTAATCCTGCAGATCATCGAGGCTCCCACAAGTCAGCTGCAGATGGATTTCTGCTCCTGCAGGGCCGCTCTTACTGTACAGACGCAGCACGGGCTCCGGTATCCGGCGAGCTCGGGCGCCAATTGGCCTCTTACCATCCACCAGCACAGCCACATTGACCACTGCACCACCATGCTCATATGTGATGGGAGGAGTGTCGCTCCAGCCCCCTGCCAACAAGCAGCCGCCACGTCACAAGTGCTATGTACGGAAAAGAGTACGGGGCTGATAGCACCGAGTATGGGGGACACTGCTGTAACTTACCAGACATATCGATGCGCGCCGGACACTCTGCAGTCACCCACCGGCCCTGAGGCGGAAGCTCCTTATCATCAATAGATACAAACATGAAGGAAGACATCACCGCTCTGCGAATTAGGATCTGCTCCGCTCCTTCATAATGTCGGGCAGCGCGGATCAGCATTGCAGGTCTGGAGGGGGAAATCGAGATAGGCAGGAGTGTCAGGGCCGAGCCTCGGAGGCGGGAGCGTCGGGGGCCGAGCCCCGGGGGTCGGGGGCCGAGCCCAAGAACATTTGCTTTCTCCTCACACCACGGTATTGCACATTCATAACAATATGTCACCTGTGCAGCCACCGCTCCCGCTCTTCAGCCAGCAGCTTCACACCTTGCGTCACGTTGCCTTCTTCCAGCAGCCGGTAGGCAGGAGCCCAGGCCTTGTTAGCTGCTGGCCCGCTCCTCAGTCCTCCTTCCCTGCCAGCCATACAGCCCAGGAGGTCGGCCACACATGCGAGAGTCCGGGCCGCAACCCCAGCATCATCAGTCGTGGCAGCCACTGTGCAACAACGAGAAATCTGATTATTCAGGCGGCCCGGCTGGCCTGGCCCGCAGTTTCACCCGGCTGGTCCTTACATGGTATCTGTTACTAGCAACCTCTGACTGCTTGGATGTCATCTGATGAATGTTACGGGTGGAAGTGGTCACCCTCTGCCCATTTTGGAGGAACTGATTCAAATTGACATGAAAACTAACTTTGTGCAACAATTTTGTGACTTATCATTTTTTATTAAAGTTTTTGGTGTAAAAGCTTTAATGAATGATGTCAGGACTCGAACCCCGTGACTCCTGTGCACCAGGCAGAAGCTCTAATACTTGAGCTAATACAGATACCTGTATCTGTGTTGTTCCCGGGCGGTTCGGTTCTGCGCTGGATCTGGTTGAACACCCTATATAAACCTGGCCTGGCACTTCCCTCCTGGCGAGGTTACTGAGCTCCCAGCCGCTCGTCTGGCTGGCTCACCCGCTGCCCTCCATTACCATACCGCCATTCCCAGCCTCTGCTGCCCTTAGTGGTTGCAACTGTAAAACCTCCAATCCAGATGAGATCATAACAAATCTGCTGCACAATGCATTCCCCTCCTCTGTACCGTGGGGCTGGTACAGTGGTCTTACCAGTATCCAGGGTGTCTAGCAGCTGGTGGTGTGTGCCCTCCAGCACTGCCGCACGGATGATGGGCATCACACTCCTCTCCTCCCTGCCACAAAGAATGCTCCGCACCTTGTCCTGGGCCTGGCTAAAGAACAGCTCCCTGCGAGCCTGCAGCGTCCTCTCCTGGTCACGTTGCTGCCGGATCTGCTGCCATGACATGCGCCAGGAGCTACGCCACAGCTGAACTTGACGCTGCGTGTTTTGGTTCTTTGGACTGAGGAACCACAGGACGTCTCCCACCCCCAGGCTGTGAGAGGGGTGAAGGACCGGGAACAGGGGGGCAGATAACACGCTCCGCTCCTGGCTGCACCCATAGCCCCAGAGGTCGTCCGCGCTGCAAGAAACAGCAGATGCTCAGCGTAAAAGACATCACCGAAACTGCCAGCTGCGCCCAACACTCACCAGATCCCCGTGTTCTCAAAGAAGTCCCTCCAGGGCATATTGAGAAACGTGTGCGATCCGCCCTCACCCGGGAGCTGGAGCACACAACATGCACAGGACATCACTAGACAGCGCTTCCTACAACTACCCCCCCCAGCCGGCAAGACACGTACCTGCAGATGGTCATCTGTGCCCAGGAGGCTGTACACAGTCAGTGGCAGTGACTGGACTCGGATAGGATGTGCTTGGAGAATAACGTCCTTCAGGTGATGGCCTTGAAGATCTGACGAAGCCGAGTAGTCAATCCCAGTCAGGAGACACCCGCTGCCCACACACAGCGGACCCTGCCGACAGAAACATTCTCAAACTGAGACACTAGCTGCCCACACACAGCGGACCCTGCGGACAGAAACATTCTCAAACAGACACTCGCTGCCCACACACAGCGGACCCTGCGGACAGAAACATTCTCAATCGGAGACACTCGCTGCCCACACACAGTGGACCCTGAGGACGGAAACATTCTCAATCGGAGACACCAGCTGCCCATACACAGCGGACCCTGCCGACAGAAACATTCTCAAACTGAGACACTCGCTGCCCACACTCAGCAGACCCTGCGGACGGAAACATTCTCAATCGGAGACACCCGCTGCCCACACACAGCGGACCCTGCGGACAGAAGCATTCTCAATCGGAGACACTCGCTGCCCACACACAGCGGACCCTGAGGACGGAAACATTCTCAAACTGAGACACTCGCTGCCCACACTCAGCAGACTCTGCAGACAGAAACATTCTCAAACTGAGACACTCGCTGCCCACACTCAGCAGACAGAAACATTCTCAATCGGAGACACCCACTGCCCACACTCAGCGGACTCTGTGGACGGAAACATTCTCAATCGGAGACACCCGCTGCCCACACTCAGCGGACCCTGAGGACAGAAACATTCTCAATCGGAGACACCCGCTGCCCACACTCAGCGGACCCTGAGGACGGAAACATTCTCAATCGGGTCTGAAGAGAGTGGAGTGAGGAGGTACCAGAGAGTAATATAGTCAAGTCGAGTGCGCGCCACACGAGGATGGGACGAGGGCCAGAGAGTGCGCGCCACACGAGGACTGGATGAGAGGAGAGTGCGCGCCGCACAAGGACGGGACAAGGGGCGGAGAGTGCGTGCCGCACGAGGACGGGAAGAGGGGCGGCGAGTGCGCGCCGCACGAGGACGGGACGAGGGCCGGAGAGTGTGCGCCGCACGAGGACTGGATGAGAGGAGGAGAGTGCGCACCGCACAAGGACGGGACGAGGGCCGGCAAGTGTGCACCGCATGGGGTCTGGAGGACTGGTAAGAGGTGGCATGACCAGAGGAGGGGTGGTGACTACCAGCTACACAAGGACCAGAGGACAGAACAAGAGTAGTTAGTGGCACCGCCATGAGGACTGGAGGATGGTGGTAAGAGTGTGTGGCTTGGATTCGCCACAGTCATGTGGTTTACCTGTAGGTGACAGTTCTGGATCACGCTACGCCAGGACACGGCCACCTCTCCGCGCAGGCAGCTGTTGATCACGCAGCTTCCGTCTTCCACCAGCTCAGGATGCTAGAGACAGACAACACATGTAACACCGCCATACGGCACCACACAACATCGCCAAACGGCACCACACAGTGCCGCCAGATAAGTGCCCCTTCAGGGTTAGAGCTGCAGCTCTGCCATGTATCAGACACAAGCTCCTGCTCCATCTTCTCCCCCGTCATCGTACCGTAATCGAGGAGTGCGCCATCTTGCTGCGGTCGCCCCCCGCTGAGGCCGCTCTGACCAGATTAGCGATGTGATCTCGAGCGCGCAGGGACAGATACTCGTAGCTGCCATCTGGGATGTATACTGCAGACGGAAACAGGCCAGGAAGTCACGTCACCGCCCGATTGGTAAAGAGCGCCTGTGCGACCACTGCTGGTACTGATGTGCAGGGGCAGGTCTGACATCAGACATGTCCGTATCTTCCACCTACCCAGACTCAGCGGGAGGTCGTGCAGCTCCTTCCACAGGACGGAACGAGCGTTTCTTAACTTCTGGCTGATGTGACAGCTGCTGCTCAGGAACGTCTCCTCGCTGACATCGTGACACATGCTCATCAGAATGTCCAGGAACAGAGACACCTAGGAAAGCGTGTGACCATCAGCCGAGAGGGCCGGGGCCTGAGACACAAAATCCAGAGTCCCCCGCTCACCTCCAGTGGCTCCGCGCCAGAGTCCACACCCTGATATGTGCAGCCGTCCAGGGGAGCAGCAGCGAGAGCGCAGAGGAAACGCTCCGCCGTCTCTGTGGACAGGAAGACGATGCCGGAGACCTAGGAAAAAAGACAGTGAATGAGAAGAGAGACGGGGCGGGCCAGAGAGCACAGAAGAGACTGCTGAGAAAGGAGGCTGAAGGAGTAAGGGTATCTGTCACTAAATATCGAGCATTCACAGCAAAAACTAAGACAGAGTGAGAAGGCCAGAGAGACAGGACAGAAGACTAAGGATAGCCGAGACCATGAGATAAGAGGCAACCAATGCCAAAGAGAGTGATGAACAGGAGATGGCGAAGGCGCTACCAGTGGAACGTGCTGACCGTCCAGGAGACAGGCCTGGATCTGCTCGCTGGAGCCGCGGTAAACGATGTCTCTCACAATCCCCTGTAAGAATGAGGCGGACAGTGAGGTGCTAGCCACAGACGGGCCGCCTGGCCACAGACGGGCCGCCTGGCCACAGACGGGCCGCCGGATCACAGACGATCCGCCTGGCCACAGACGGGGCTGCCGGGCCACAGACGAGCCTCCGGGCCACAGATGGGCCACCGGGCCACAGACGGGCCGCCTCCACCTACCTGCTCATCTGCCAGGTACACGCCGTGGTCCTTGGCATATTCTGGGGTTCCCGGCAGCGAGATGACACGAGCCCCCCTAAACTGCATCCAGTTAATTTCTATACACACAAAGAGGTGAGGTAAGAAAGAACGTCAGTAGGAAGGGTGCTGGATGGGGATGGAGGTCTGGGAGCGATGTGGGGGACAGGACTCACGTGGCTTCGACTGAAGGGTCAGGGTCATGTCCGTACTGCAGATCCAGACACCGGGAGGAGAGTTGGGACACAGCTAACGAGGCGGGTGGATGAGAAGTCACACGTTACGGAGAAAGTCACCCTGTGCCCCAGAGCAGACAGGTCAGCAGCCAGACCTCACGCCTCACCTGGTGCCTCAGTGTGCTCAGCAGACTGTCCATGTTACAGGTGACAGCGTCCACTGCCATCTGGGAATCCTCCACAGGAAGAGCCGTGAAACCTCGTCCACAGTCATCAAACAAGAAATCCCGACCCTGAAAGAAATGGACGAGGTATCCTCAGCCCCCGTCCTCAGCTGCACATCCACCCCCAACACCAGCACTCACCGTGTGCAGGATGAGCAGCCGTGCGCCCTGGAGGACATCAGAGGAAACCACCTGCAAGGAGGCGACATCATGAAGACCGCCGACATATCCACAGAGGACGACATCACACAAACACTCCACCTCACCGTGTATCCAGCCCGGGCACTCAGATGCTCTGCAGCCACCAGGAGGGCATTCAGGGTGGCCCCTCCACTTCCCACATGAGCCTGAGGGTCTTCCACAGTCAGAATAAGTGTGTCAGATGGAAGAATCCCCCGACGCTGCCGGATCTCTAGTTCTAGAATATCAGCAATGGATAACAGTCAGGAGTAACAGATGATAATATGTAACAGTGTTATACTCCAGAGCTGCACTCACTATTTTGCTGGTGCAGTCACTGTGTACATACATTACATTACTGATCCTGAGTTACATCCTGTATTATACCCCAGAGCTGCACTCACTATTCTGCTGGTGCTGTCACTGTGTACATGCATTACATTACTGATACTGAGTTACATCCGGTATTGTACTCCAGAGTTGCACTCACTATTCTGCTGGTGCTGTCACTGTGTACATACATTACTGATCCTGAGTTACATCCTGTATTATACCCCAGAGCTGCATTCACTATTCTTCTGGTGCAGTCACTGTGTCCATACATTACATTACTGATCCTGAGTTACATCCTGTATTATACCCCAGAGCTGCACTCACTATTCTGCTGGTGCAGTCACTGTGTACATACATTATATTACTGATCCTGAGTTACATCCTGTATTATACCCCAGAGCTGCACTCACTATTCTGCTGCTGCAGTCACTGTGTACATATATTACTGATCCTGAATTACATCCTGTATTATACTCCAGAGCTGCACTCACTATTCTGCTGGTGCAGTCACTGTGTACATACATTACTGATCCTGAGTTACATCCTGTATTATACCCCAGAGCTGCACTCACTATTCTGCTGGTGCAGTCACTGTGTATATACATTACATTACTGATCCTGAGTTACATCCTGTATTATACTCCAGAGCTGCACTCACTATTCTGCTGGTGCAGTCACTGTGTATATACATTACATTACTGATCCTGAGTTACCTCCTGTATTATACCCCAGAGCTGCACTTACTATTCTGCTGGTGCAGTCACTGTGTACATACATTACTGATCCTGAGTTACATCCTGTATTATACTCCAGAGCTGCACTCACTATTCTGCTGGTGCAGTCACTGTGTACATACATTACATTACTGATCCTGAGTTACATCCTGTATTATACCCCAGAGCTGCAGTCACTATTCTGCTGGTGCAGTCACTGTGTACATACATTACTGATCCTGAGTTACATCCTCTATTATACTCCAGAGCTGCACTCACTATTCTGCTGGTGCAGTCACTGTGTACATACATTACATTACTGATCCTGAGTTACATCCTGTATTATACTCCAGAGCTGCACTCACTATTCTGCTGGTGCAGTCACTGTGTACAACAATTACTGATCCGGAGTTACCTCCTATATTATATCCCAGAGCTGCACTCACTATTCTGCTGGTGCAGTCACTGTGTACATACATTATATTACTGATCCTGAGTTACATCCTGTATTATACCCCAGAGCTGCACTCACTATTCTGCTGCTGCAGTCACTGTGTACATATATTACTGATCCTGAATTACATCCTGTATTATACTCAAGAGCTGCACTCACTATTCTGCTGGTGCAGTCACTGTGTACATACATTACTGATCCTGAGTTACATCCTGTATTATACCCCAGAGCTGCACTTACTATTCTGCTGGTGCAGTCACTGTGTACATACATTACTGATCCTGAGTTACATCCTGTAGATCTTTTATTATAAAAATAAAAAACATAACAATAATAATAACAGAAACAAAACAGAAATATCAGCCAGAAAATAATAAGTATACTGAACACTGGTCCAGCCGCTCATTCTCTCCTCTGACACATATTATACAGTATATACAGAATAACTACTTTGACCTTCTGGTCCGGTCACCAAACAAAATAATAATAACAAATAAAATAAACAATTGCAAACAAAAACTATATACATAAACTTTTTTCTCTTTTTTTTTTTTATTTTTTTTTTTTTTTTTTAGTTTTAAATAAAATAGCCACAAATTTAAACAAATATATACAATACTAAGCTATCCTCCATTCCCAACCCCCCGCACTGACCTGAGAGCTGGTCCTGCGTCTCATGCCTCAGTCCATGTCCAACGTCCATAGGCCAGATCAGGCAGTGCCAGTTTTCCCCCAAACAACCCAGTGTCCCATAGTCCCACCTCCCCCCTTTCCCATCACCCAACCTAACACCTACACCCAAATCTATATCCCCATATACAACATATACATTATATACAGCAGCACACACCACAATAATCACAAATCACGAAGCCCAAGTTCGGCGCCTGCAGCCCTACATCACTGTATAATGATCAAACAAAACAAAAATCTACAGTGTCAGCAGCAGCCCACCACCAGGAAAGGAGATGACCAGACTAGGGCACACTAAAAGAAAAGCCCCTCCAGAGGAGCGCGGCCCTCCGTGTGCCCAGTCTCCCATACTCCAGAGAGCGCACCTTCACCAGGTCACCGAGTATGGTCCTAAACACCTCATCCACAGGGAGGATTTTTCGTTGCGTCGATACTAAGCACCGTGCGTTCCACGTGTGATACCTAACCACTGCGCTAACTAGAAATAAGGTGCAACGGTCCCGACCACCAAGGTCTCCGAATGCTCCATAGGCCCATTCCGCATAGGAGAGGCCGGCCAGCCGAGACCAACCAATGAAGGCACCCACCCTGTTGTACACCTCTGTGTTGAAGGGACAATGAAGCAGGAAGTGGTCCATGCTTTCCAGCAAGGTACCACAATGCTCCCGAGGACAATTCCTGTCCTCAGAGCTCCTACACTTCAGATTGTCCCTCACACACAGTTTCCCATGGAAGCAGCGCCAAGCCAAGTCCCAAAACTTCGAGGGGATCCTGTTGTGATCCGCTTTTTGGGCTCCCCTAGTGGTGGCTGGTGGTACTGGAGACTTGTGTGTTCTTTTCTGCCTCAGCTCACCTGCTTCCATCAGTTTTGGGAGTTCCCTATTTAGCTTTGCTCTCCAGTCACTTCCTTGCCGGTCATCATTGTAACCTGAGTCTTTCAGTTGCATGTTCCTGCTACCAGTCTGCTGATCAGCTAAGTGGACTCTTGTCCTTTTTGTTTTGTATTTTTTGTCCAGTTTACAGTTTGTCATTTCCTGTTACTGGAAGCTCTTGTGGACTGAAATTGCCACTCCTGTGTCATGAGTTGACACAGGAGTCTTAAAGTAATTTCAGGATGGGTTTTTGAAAGGGTTTTTCAGCTGACCGTGAAGTCCTCTTTTGTATCCTTCCTCTATCTAGTAAGTGGACCTCGCTTTGCTAAATCTACCTTCATACTGTGTATGTCTTTTCCTCTGAACTCACCGTTAATATATGTGGGGGCTACTATCATCTTTGGGGAATTTCACTAGAGGTAAGCCAGGTCTGTTCCTTCCTCTTCCAGGCGTAGTTAGTTCTCCGGCTGGCGCATGGCATCTAGGCAGCCGTAGGAATGCTTCCTGGCTACTGTTAGTTGTGTGGTAGATTTAGGTCACGGTCAGCTTGAGTTTCCATCACCCGAGGGCTAGTCTGTTATTTTGGTGTTTCTGATGTTCCCATGCCATTGGGGAATCATGACAGTATGACCAGCCACTGTTAAAGTAATTGGCAGAAGAAAGGAGAGTAAAAGAAGTCTGTAGATTTTTTTTTTTTTTATTGATTTTTTTTTTCCTCACATGTTTGCTACTTAGTTGGCTCAGTTGTATTTCTGCTCTATTTACAGCCTTGCCTTTCTCTCCTTCTAATCCTTGAATGGCTCTGATCTCTCCGGTGTAAGGATGGACTCTCAGAGTTTGGCTGCAGGTTTAAATAATCTTGCTACGAAGGTTCAGAATTTACAAGATTATGTTACACGTACTCCTATTTCTGAACCTAAGATTCCTACACCAGAGGTATTTTCCGGAGATAGATCTCGGTTTCAGAATTTCAAATGTAATTGTAAATTATTCCTTTCTCTCAGACCTCACTCCTCTGGAGATCCTGTTCAGCAGGTTAAGATTGTGATTTCTTTGCTGCGAGGTGACCCTCAAAATTGGGCATTTTCATTGACACCAGGGGATCCTGCATTGCTCAATGTGGATGCGTTTTTTCTGGCTTTAGGGTTGCTGTATGAGGAACCTAATTTGGAGATTCAAGCTGAAAAAGCTTTAATAGCCCTGTCTCAAGGGCAAGATGAAGCTGAGATATACTGCCAAAAATTTCGTAAATGGTCTGTGCTTACTCAGTGGAATGAGTGTGCCCTAGCGGCAATTTTCAGAGAAGGCCTTTCTGATGCCGTTAAGGATGTCATGGTGGGGTTTCCTACGCCCACAGGTCTGAATGAGTCCATCACAATGGCGATTCAGATTGATCTGCGTTTGCGGGAGCGCAAACCCGTGCACCATTTGGCGGTATCTTCTGAAGGGACGCCAGAGAAAATGCAATGTGACAGAATTTTGTCAAGAAGCGAGCGGCAGAATTATAGGCGCAAAAATGGCTTGTGCTTCTACTGTGGTGATTCCGCGCATGTTATATCAGCATGCTCTAAACGTACTAGGAAGGTTGACAAGTCTGTTTCTATTGGCACTTTACAGTCTAAATTTCTTCTGTCTGTAACTCTGATTTGTTCATTATCAGTTATTACCGTGGATGCCTATGTGGACTCTGGCGCCGCTCTGAGTCTCATGGATTGGTCCTTCGCCAGGCGCTGTGGGTTTGATTTGGAGCCTCTGGAAGTTCCTATACCTCTGAAGGGTATTGATTCTACACGTCTGGCTTGTAATAGACCACAGTTCTGGACGCAAGTGACTATGCGTATGACTCCAGACCATCAGGAGATGATTCGCTTCCTCGTGTTGCATAATTTACATGATGTGTTAGTGCTTGGATTACCATGGTTGCAATCTCATAACCCAGTACTGGACTGGAAAACTATGTCTGTGTTAAGCTGGGGATGTCGGGGGGCTCATGGGGACATACCTTTGGTTTCTATCTCGTCATCTATTCCCTCTGAGGTTCCGGCATTTTTGTCGGATTTTGGGGATATTTTTGAAGAGCCTAAAATTGGTTCTCTCCCTCCCCACAGAGAGTGTGATTGCGCCATAGATCTGATTCCAGGCAGTAAATTTCCAAAGGGTCGTTTGTTTAACCTATCTGTACCTGAGCATGCTGCCATGCGAGAGTATGTTAAGGAGTCCCTGGAAAAGGGACATATTCGTCCTTCTTCATCACCTTTAGGAGCTGGGTTTTTCTTTGTCTCTAAAAAGGATGGCTCGCTGAGGCCTTGTATTGATTATCGACTCCTGAATAAAATTACTGTCAAATATCAGTATCCGTTGCCGCTGCTTACTGATTTGTTTGCTCGCATAAGGGGGGCTAAGTGGTTCTCCAAGATTGATCTCCGTGGGGCGTATAATTTGGTGCGAATTAAGCAAGGGGATGAGTGGAAAACCGCATTTAATACGCCTGAGGGCCACTTTGAGTATTTAGTAATGCCTTTCGGCCTTTCTAATGCACCTTCAGTTTTTCAGTCCTTTATGCATGATATTTTCCGTGAATATCTGGATAAATTTATGATTGTGTATTTGGACGATATTTTGATTTTTTCTGAGGACTGGGAGTCTCATGTTCAGCAGGTCAGGAGGGTTTTTCAGGTCTTGCGGGAGAATTCTCTGTGTGTAAAGGGTTCTAAGTGTGTTTTTGGGGTTCAAAAGATTTCCTTTTTGGGGTACATTTTTTCCCCTTCTTCTGTTGAAATGGACCCTGTCAAGGTTCGGGCTATTTGTGACTGGACGCAGCCTACTTCTCTAAAGGGTCTTCAGAAGTTCTTGGGCTTTGCTAATTTTTATCGTCGATTTATAACTGGTTTTTCTGGTGTTGCTAAGCCTCTTACGGATTTGACTAAGAAGGGTGCTGATGTTGCCAATTGGTCCTCTGCCGCTGTGGAGGCCTTTCGGGAACTTAAGCGCCGCTTTTCGTCTGCCCCTGTGTTGCGCCAGCCTGATGTCTCTCTCCCCTTTCAGGTTGAGGTCGATGCTTCCGAGATCGGAGCGGGGGCGGTTTTGTCGCAGAAAAGTTCCGATTGCTCAGTGATGAGACCTTGTGCGTTCTTTTCTCGAAAATTTTCTGCCGCCGAAAGAAATTATGATGTCGGTAATCGGGAGCTTTTGGCCATGAAGTGGGCATTTGAGGAGTGGCGTCATTGGCTTGAGGGTGCTAGACATCAGGTGGTGGTTTTGACTGATCACAAGAATCTGATTTATCTTGAGTCTGCCAGGCGCCTGAATCCTAGACAGGCGCGCTGGTCGTTGTTTTTCTCTCGGTTTAATTTTGTGGTCTCATATCTACCAGGTTCTAAGAATGTGAAGGCAGATGCCCTTTCTAGGAGTTTTGAGCCTGATTCCCCTGGTAATTCAGAACCTACAGGTATCCTTAAGGATGGGGTGATATTATCCGCTATTTCCCCAGATCTGCGACGTGCTTTGCAAGAGTTTCAGGCGGATAGACCTGATCGCTGTTCACCTGGTAGACTGTTTGTTCCTGATGATTGGACCAGTAGAGTCATCTCGGAGGTTCATTCTTCTACGCTGGCGGGTCATCCTGGAATTTTTGGTACCAGGGATTTGGTGGCTAGATCCTTCTGGTGGCCATCTCTGTCTCGAGATGTGCGTGTTTTTTTTTGCAGTCTTGTGATGTGTGTGCTCTGGCCAAGCCTTGTTGTTCTAGGGCTAGCGGGTTGTTGTTGCCCTTGCCTATTCCGAAGAGGCCTTGGACGCACATCTCGATGGACTTTATTTCTGATCTTCCTGTCTCTCAGAGGATGTCTGTTATCTGGGTGGTGTGTGACCGTTTTTCTAAGATGGTTCATTTGGTGCCATTGCCGAAGTTGCCTTCCTCGTCTGAGTTGGTTCCTTTGTTTTTTCAAAATGTGGTTCGCTTGCATGGTATTCCTGAAAATATCGTTTCTGATAGGGGTACCCAGTTCGTTTCTAGATTTTGGCGGGCATTCTGTGCTAGGTTGGGCATTGATTTGTCTTTTTCGTCTGCCTTCCATCCTCAGACTAATGGCCAGACGGAGCGAACTAATCAGACTTTGGAGACGTATTTGAGGTGTTTTGTGTCTGCGGATCAGGATGATTGGGTTGCCTTTTTGCCGTTGGCGGAGTTTGCTCTTAATAATCGGGCTAGTTCGGCCACTTTGGTTTCCCCTTTCTTTTGCAATTCGGGGTTTCATCCCCGTTTTTCTTCTGGTCAGGCGGAGTCTTCGGATTGTCCTGGAGTAGATGCTGTGGTGGATCGGTTGTATCGGATTTGGGAACAAGTGGTGGACAATTTGAATTTGTCCCAGGAGAGGACTCAGCGGTTTGCTAACCGCCAGCGTCGGGTTGGTCCTCGCCTTCGTGTTGGGGACTTGGTGTGGTTGTCTTCCCGTTTTGTCCCAATGAGGGTTTCTTCTCCTAAATTTAAGCCTCGGTTCATCGGTCCCTATAGGATTTTGGAGATTATTAACCCTGTTTCCTTTCGTTTGGACCTCCCGGCATCTTTCGCTATCCATAATGTGTTCCATCGGTCGTTGTTGCGGAGATACGAGGTGCCGGTGGTTCCTTCTGCTGAACCTCCTGCTCCTGTGCTGGTTGAGGGTGAATTGGAGTACGTTATAGAGAAGATCTTGGACTCCCGTATTTCCAGGCGGCGACTCCAGTATCTGGTTAAATGGAAAGGCTATGGTCAGGAAGATAATTCTTGGGTAACTGCCTCTGATGTTCATGCCTCGGATTTGGTTCGTGCCTTTCATAGGGCTCATCCAGGTCGCCCTGGCGGTTCTTGTGAGGGTTCGGTGCCCCCTCCTTAAGGGGGGGGGTACTGTTGTGATCCGCTTTTTGGGCTCCCCTAGTGGTGGCTGGTGGTACTGGAGACTTGTGTGTTCTTTTCTGCCTCAGCTCACCTGCTTCCATCAGTTTTGGGAGTTCCCTATTTAGCCTTGCTCTCCAGTCACTTCCTTGTCGGTCATCATTGTAACCTGAGTCTTTCAGTTGCATGTTCCTGCTACCAGTCTGCTGATCAGCTAAGTGGACTCTTGTCCTTTTTGTTTTGTATTTTTTGTCCAGTTTACAGTTTGTCAATTCCTGTTACTGGAAGCTCTTGTGGACTGAAATTGCCACTCCTGTGTCATGAGTTGACACAGGAGTCTTAAAGTAATTTCAGGATGGGTTTTTGAAAGGGTTTTTCAGCTGACCGTGAAGTCCTCTTTTGTATCCTTCCTCTATCTAGTAAGTGGACCTCGCTTTGCTAAATCTACCTTCATACTGTGTATGTCTTTTCCTCTGAACTCACCGTTAATATATGTGGGGGCTACTATCATCTTTGGGGAATTTCACTAGAGGTAAGCCAGGTCTGTTCCTTCCTCTTCCAGGCGTAGTTAGTTCTCCGGCTGGCGCATGGCATCTAGGCAGCCGTAGGAATGCTTCCTGGCTACTGTTAGTTGTGTGGTAGATTTAGGTCACGGTCAGCTTGAGTTTCCATCACCCGAGGGCTAGTCTGTTATTTTGGTGTTTCTGATGTTCCCATGCCATTGGGGAATCATGACAGGATCCTGACAGAATTCAAAAGATGCAAACCCACCCCAAGATCCCGACTTGGGCAGTCCCTGAGCGCCAGAGGCCTCTGGAAATGGCTCAACAGAGCCCTATTGTCAAGGAGTTTCCTTGGCAGAGTCCTGATCTCCCACATTCCCAGACCCCACCGACGAATTACCTTCAGAACCAAGGTAGCGTAAGCCGGAAGATGTCCATGCGGTGTGCGAAGATCCTTCACTTGCCCTCCTGTCTCCCATTCCTGGAAGAAAGGCTGAAACCATCCCCTACAGGAGAATACCCACGGAGGAGCCCTCTCTTTCCAGAGGTTTGCAATATTGATCTTAATGAAGGTATCCACAAGGAATACCACAGGGTTGACCATACCCAACCCTCCTAGTCTCCTCGTACGGTAAGTAACCTCCCTCTTGACCAGGTTCAGTCTATTCCCCCATAACAGTTGGAAGAACAAACTGTAGACCCGAGTCCAGAGAGATTCCGGCAAGATGCACACACTGCCCAGATAAATCAGTAAAGGGAGCAGGTAAGTTTTGCTCAGGTTTACCCTTTCCCTTAGGGTCAAAGACCAACCCTTCCATTGGTTCACCTTCTGAGTGGCGATCTCTAGCCTGCTGTCCCAATTTTGTTTGGGGTAATCCCCCTGGCCAAATTCGATGCCAAGGATTTTTGCAGAGATTTTGGGTCCTGGAAGGGTGTCCGGGAGATCAAAACCAGGATCTCCTCCTCCCAGCCAGAGACTCTCACACTTATCCCGGTTGATCTTGGACCCGGATGCCTCCGAGTAGCGATCTACCTCTGACATCAGCCACCCTGCCTCCTCGTGAGAGGAAACAAACACGGTGACATCATCGGCATACGCCACCACCCTCAGAGTGGCCTCCGGTGCTGCCTGGTCCATCCCGATCCCGGCCAACGGTCCACGCTCCACCCTCCTAACAAGAGGGTCAATCGCAAACACGTACAGCAGCGGGCTCAAGGGACAATCCTGGCGAACACCGGACCCAACCTCAAAAGAGCTGCCAATCCAACCATTCACAAGCGGGAAACTCTCTGCCCCACTGTACAAGGTCTTAAGCCAATCAACAAACCCCCCCGGCAGGCCATATCTCAGAAGGACGGACCAGAGGTACTCGTGATTAACCCGATCAAATGCTTTTGCCTGGTCCAGTGACAGCATGTACCCCTTCCAGTGACCAGCCCTACCCTGCTCCACTGCCTCTCGGACACTGATCACAGCACTAAATGTGCTGCGGCCTGGAACAGAGCAATGCTGGGCCTCCGAAAGGAGTCGGGGTGCAAATTTCACCAGCCGATTAAACAGCACCTTTGCCAGAACCTTCCTGTCTGCATTGAGAAGCGCTATGGGACGCCAATTCTCAATGCAAGATGGGTCCTTACCCTTTGACAAGATGATCAGAGCAGACCTCCTCATTGACTTCGGCAGAGTGCCCGAGGAAAGACACTCATTGAATACCTCAGTCAAGAGGGGAACCAAAACGTCCTTAAAGGTCTTATAGAATTCAGATGTTAAGCCATCTGGACCAGGCGATTTTTTTTTGGGCAAGCCCTTCAATCGCCAACTGAACTTCCTCTTCCCTGATCATTTCTGTCAAAACGTCAAGAGAGGGGTTTACCCCTGGTTCGGGGACGGCTTCAGCCAGGAAAGCCGACATCTCATCCCAATCAAGATCCCTCTTCCCCAAGAGGTGCGAGTAGAAGGATCTGACAACCTCCAGGATCCCTGATCTGGATCGCCTCAGGGACCCCGTAGTGTCGACCAGTCCTGTAACCACTTTACTATTCACTGACATCTTGCAGTTTCTGTAAGGGTCGGGCGAGCGGTACATCCCGTAATCCCTCTCAAAAACCAAAGATGCATGTCTATCGTACTGACACCTCATAAGCAAAGATTTCGCTCTGGAGATCTCCTCGCGGCTACCTCCAGTTGAGACAAGATGCTCGAGTTTCCTCCTCAGACCCTGATACAGGCGGTACCTGCTCAGACTCCTGAGGCTCGAGAGCTGGCGGAAGAATCTCGCCACCCTTTCCTTGAACATCTCCCACCACTCTGACCTACTACTACAAAGATCCAGTAAGGGTACCTGGCTCTGAAGAAAATCCTCAAAGGACTGTCTTATCTCCGCTTCTTCCAAGAGAGACAAATTGAGCCTCCAAAAGCCTCTTCCCATCCGGAGGGTCTCTGTAACATTCAGAGAAAACAAAATTAAACAGTGGTCGGAGAACTCCACCTCAACAACAGACACTGCTGAAGAGACAGCTTCCTCCTTTAAATAAAACCTATCTATTCTGGACCTACAGTTACCTCTATGATAGGTGAACCCCTCGTGGCCTGGGGTGTGCCGAATGTGGACATCCACCAGGCGAGCCTCACTAGCTATACTATTAAGGGCGACGCTATCATAAGTCAGCTTGTCTCTGGAACCTCCTCTATCTCGGGGCCTCGTGACAGCATTGAAGTCCCCTCCAAAGACAACCTGCCGACTTGTAAAAAGGTAGGGCTTGATCCTCATAAAGAGACACTTCCGGTCCCACTTAGATTGGGGACCATAGATGTTGATGAGCCGGAGCTCTTGTCCCTTCATGAGGACATCTAAGATCAGGCACCTCCCCATTTCTAACTCAATAACCCGTCGGCATTCCACCGGTGCGGTAAAAAGGACCACCACTCCGCTATACGGCTCGGCCGCAAGAGACCAATAGGAGGGCCCGAGTCTCCACTCCCTCTTAGCTTTAAACACATCTGCCATGTTTGGCAGCCTGGTCTCTTGCAAAAAGAAAATGTCAGCTTCAACCCGGCTGAGAAAATCAAAGGCCGCAAATCTAGCTGTATTTTACTTTATGCTGGCGACATTAATGGACGCCAGCGTCAACGGAGTGGGTTCCGCCATCATTGGTGATTGAGTTAGATGGCTTTCTTTTTCCCACTCCCCTTATCCTCTGCCTCAGAGGAGGAATCCTTCCCCCTCTTTAGTGACATGGAGGTATCCATTTCCACGCGTTTATTTTTTTCGTCTCCGGACTCTGGCCAGTCCCCCCCTCCAAGGATCTTACGTTCCCAGAAGGAGGAGACTCGGCGCCCCCTGTGAGCCCCGCCGAAGCCAGAACCTCACCCTCAGCTTCCTCCTCAGAGGAAGAGATGTTTTCAAGGGCTTGGAACCGGTTAGAAAGACCAACCAGAGGGGAGTCGGTCCTTCCTTCCTTAGGTACCTTGGTCAGAGCGACAGAAGATTTTTTTTCTCCCTTCTTTCTCTTCTTTTTGGTGCCGAGCTTACGCTTGTCCTGTAGCCACTGCCTATTATCCTCATCCATACTTTCATAATGGGAGGACTCTGAGGCAGTGGCACTCTCCTCCCTGTGGATCCTCCTGACCTCCTCATCCAACTCATCATCCCTTGGGGCCTCAGCAGCAAGACTGGCATCCAGGACAGGGGCCGCCCCAGTAGCTCGAGGCTCGCCCAGCTCCCTATCCTGTCTGCGCTTGTCTAGACGCCTTAGCTGGGCAGGCGTCTTTTTATTGCTTTTCTTCCTTGGCCCCTCAGCTCCCTCACCCTTGCTAGTCCCTTCCCCAGCAGAATCAGCCTCACGGCTTTCTCCCACCGGGGTCACGACTGCGTTAGCGAAGGAGCGAGGACAACGGCTGAATGGGTGACCTAACTCACCACACAGGTGGCACCTAATCTCCACACAAGATGCAGCAAGATGGCCGACATCCCCACACAATGCACACTTCTGCACAGTGCAGTTTGCGCTGAAGTGTGTGGGGTCGCCGCACCTGTGACAGAGCTTCGATTGCCCCTGGTAGAAGACCAGGATACGATCCCTACCCAGGAAGGCAGATGATGGTATGTGGGCAACCGTACCACCTGAACGCTTAAGTTTTACCACAAACGTCCAGGCCCCTGACCAGATACCAAACTCATCACGGTTTTTCTTTGGCATCTCCACTACCTCTCCATACCGGCCAAGCCACGTCATGATGTCATAACAAGAAAGCGACTCGTTACATGTCATCACGGTCACTTTCTTGACTTGATTTTGGCGAGACACCCCCTGAACGGTAAAGTCTCGCCAGCCAGGCTCATTTTTTGCCAACTCATAGTTCGACCAGAAAAGTTCAAGCCCCTCCGGCCGAACAAAGCTGACATCAAATTCAGGTGTGGAATAGGGATGTATCAAGGCGTAGATGTCAATCGCCTTGAAGCCCATCCTCAGCAGGAGCTCCACAACCTTCGACCTTGGAGGACATGCATCACTGCCCCTCCACCGAAGACGGACCACATTCCTACGCACACTACCCAGCCCGGCTGTTGGGAGGGACCACACTGTATCCCCCCCCTCTTTGCTCTCGGAAGGCCCCGAGGCCATGCCTCTCTATCCAGAAGGATAGATCAACCTCTCGACCCTCTACCATTAGTGATCTCTCTCCCTTCTTTAGAGCCTCCAGGAGACGCCGTTGCAACATGCCGTCCCCAGAGCCCAGAGACGAGGAGGACGCCCTATTTCCCCCGGAGGTGACAGCGGCATAACTCCTGACAGGTGCTGCCACCACCGGGGGGGCAACCGGACCAGTGACCACATCCACACCAACAGTATCACCATTACCCACCTCCATAACCTCCTCACCCTCCACCAAACCAGCAACCACACCACTAGACAAAGAGTTTTCCTCATCCATACCCACCACCACATTCACTCCTGCTAGACCAGTGACAACAGGGGGTGACATTTTGGCCTCCGCATCATCAGGCACAAGGGGCTGAGTCTCCTCCACAGAACTGGAGGTGACCTCACCCCTGGTCTTACGTGTGCCCTCCGCATCATCAGTTGATATTTTCCGCTGCTTCATGGTTGCTACCAGGCGCCGTTGATCTTTAGCTGCTGTGAGGCACCGCTGATCCTTAGCATCAGGATCTTGTTGACCAACAGCGCCAACACAGAACAGGACTTTGGTGGGAGGACCGGAACGCCCAGCCCCGGTAACCCCCTCACACTGCCGCCGCTCCCTAACTAAGTGATCAGCGGCAACAGCATTCAGGGGCACCGAGGCCACCGGAGCTGCCCCTGACACCGGGCTGCTCCCCCCTCCCACTGGGGAGCGCACCACAGTATCGTGGCATGATTTTTCGCCCGACGCCGGGCCGCCCTCACTGTCCAGCCTCTCGGCTGATGCACCTGCTGCTACGTCCCCGCTACTACAAGCAGAGACGGAGCTCTGCGCCTCACTACCGTGCTTTGTAATCTCCCCGTGCCTTTGCACCGGATCCACAGCAGAACCCGGGCTGGGCTGGGCAACAGGGCTTATACAGCGAGCTGACCCTGCAGCCGACTCAGGGGGTACAGGGAGGGGGCATATACATAGCTTACCGCTTCCTGCAGCTTTGGCTTGGTGGTTTTCTTTGCCTTTTTTTTCTGACCCCCAGGTGCCTCCTCTGGTAAATCATCACCAAGATGGAAGTTCTGAAGGCACACTGGGGACTCCAGGAGCTTGATCTCTGCCATTAGCGCCCCTCCCTGGCCGATGTCACTGTCCTCCCCAGAGCCAGCAGAACTGCGACGAGATGTCATTGTCGCCTGTCCTGCAGGGACCTCGCTGCACGTGGCCTGTGAGTGACTAAGCAGGCTGCCAGGTGGGGCTTTCTGCTGGTCATCATCCTCCTCTTCATCATCATCCACCTGGCACTCAGGCTGCAGCCCCATCTGCCTTTGCTCTCTGTTATCAGCCATTTCTCTGAATCGATCTTCATTAATAAGTTTTTCCTTAAACGGTCCACTTTTTTCTCTGATGAAAGCTTTTCTGACTTCAAGCTCATTGACGTCATCTTTCAGTCTCCTTACCTCCGCCTGGAGCTGATTCTTCCTCGGTTTGGAGGAACCTGCAGCTTTGTTGCTTGTGCAGCGCAGCTCCTCTCGGAGCCTCGTGATGGTCTTGCTTGCGTCTTCATACTCACGGAGGTGGCTCATGACCCGGGAGGCATAGGTGGACACAGACTCCCGGGGGCTCTGCAGCGCCCAACCCTCCTCAGTGAGGTCGGCTTCACCTCCGTGAGCACTCAGCTTTCCTCCAGAAGGACTGCCATCTTGCACACTAGCAGGCTTCTCCTCCATGGAAGCCTTGCGGCTTCTCTGGGTCTCTGCAGACCTGGGGGGAGTAGGAGCCACATTGCTGCGACTCCTGGTGGAGCGTCTCACCCCCCAAATCCTCTGATGTGCAGGCTGGTTGCTGGTTCCTTCTGCCCCCCGCCAGCCTGGTCCGGGAAGCAGAAGCCTGGGACTTGGCTCCGTCACCCATCCCAGGAAATCCAATCCCTCCCTGGGTAACAGAGAGAGCAGGTCCCCGGGTGGAGAGGTGGTGGTTCCCAGGAGCTCAGGAGCACAGAGCAGGTTCAGTGGCGACCACACCCACAATCAACACAGTGAGCAGCAGCTGAGCTGCACTCACTACTCTGAAGGTGCAGTCACTGTGTACATACATTACATTACTGATCCTGAGTTACATCCTGTATTATACTCCAGAGCTGCACTCACTATTCTGCTGGTGCAGTCACTGTGTACATACATTACATTACTGATCCTGAGTTACATCCTGTATTATACTCCAGAGCTGCATTCACTATTCTGCTGGTGCAGTCACTGTGTATATACATTACATTACTGATCCTGAGTTATATCCTATATTATACCCCAGAGCTGCACTCACTATTCTGCTGGAGCAGTCACTGTGTACATACATTACTGATCCTGAGTTACATCCTGCATTATACTCCAGAGCTGCACTCACTATTCTGCTGGTGCAGTCACTGTGTACATACATTACATTACTGATCCTGAGTTACATCCTGTATTATACTCCAGAGCTGCACTCACTATTCTGCTGGTGCAGTCACTGTGTACATACATTACTGATACTGAGTTATATCCAGTATTATACCCCAGAGCTGCACTCCTATTCTGCTGGTGCAGTCACTACATTTTAGTCCACTGCTCTTATACAATGTTCTGCATCTCTTCGGTTACTTCAAAGGGATTTTCCCAAGAACAAACGTTAATTTTATTCACTAGATCTTGTAATACTAATAACTGGATGTGATGAATAAAATGTTCCTGTGCTGAGATAATCTTATGACTGTTCCTCTGCTGTGTCCTGTGTAATGGTCGTGTCCGACCATACAGGGACATGGTTTGATCATACCACATCTCCTGGATGGGGGGGATTAGAGGTATACAGACGGCTGATTCTTTGAGATAAAACATTTCTTAATAACATACTGTCATGAATCCACACCTCTGCCACCAATATGTCACGATTCACACCGTGACCGTCACCCCTACGTCACAGATCGGGATGCCTTTAGACCAACAGATGGCTATCACATGTGCAGGGGGGCTTATCTTAGTTATCCCTCCACTTCTACAATGTGATGAAAAAAACACACACAAGGCTATTAACCTCTTAGTTTGCAGCAGGGGCTTATTTCAGGTATCCCACTGCTCTTCAATATACCACGAACTGCAGGGATTTATGTATATCCCGCTTACAGTTCCACTTGAAACTTGCAGCTCTCTGGCGCCCCCCTTTCTCTCAAGTCAGATTAGGTACTGCACCTAGGGTGATTAGTCGCCAGAAAGGCTGCCTGCTTTGTACTGGCTATTGGGCACGCTGCAGCGAGGCAATATAAATACTCCCACTCAGGCAGGAACAATAGTTATCAACGCTGCAGTCGCTACAACGACTCCCAACTACCTAGTACAACGGTATGCTGCCACCAGCTTCGATTAAACGGGTCCGAAGCTAACCCAAAACAGTAGCGTAACTCCCTTCAGAAGGCTTAAGGTACGTTTTAGAACAGGAGAACGGAAACTAGTAATTTATGTATTTTACTCCGAAACAGGCAGTGTTTACATAAAAATATTACAAGGATGTTACAAAAGAGACAATTGAAATATACAAGGTAATTATAAAATAAAGGGATTAAATGAGAAAAGGTAACACTCACATGTTCTCAGGACATTGCAGGCAACCAGGCTAGTGGGTGGAGTTCCCATATGTCCCAATGCATCAGGACTGGCAGTCAGGCTTCTCAGGTCAAAACTCACTGCTAGGGGCCTGGCAGTGGCAGAAACTTATAAACCGCAGCCCGTGACATCACCAACAGGGCTGGCTTACCCAGACCCTCCTCTCTCTTCAGTCTTAGTAAATTTCACACAAGTTTGTCTAATGCCTGTATCTCCGTTCCAGAACATGTCAGAATCATAACACACCCAGCATTCATCTTGTATTAAGATTTGCTCTCTATAGATACTAAATTCAGGCTAGTAGGGACACTCAGTTCCAGAGAAATCCATACTCTGTCCCTGTTGGACTTGGAAGCTCCTGCTTACAGTGATGGATAGATGCACCAATGGACTTTAGCAATATGTACTCATTATTTTCCTAGCCTAATCGTTTGCCCAATATCTTGCAATATTAGGACAAAGGACCTCATGTTTTACAAGGGAGATCCAGCCAGTTTAAGCTGGTACAACTGTCTATGCATCTATACCGATCGTAAAAATTCCTTTAGGAGGGGCATGAGGGATTTGGGAGCTGAAAGTCAGGAATGCAGCAAGAAGCCATAAAAGCTCTTCTACACACACATTCAGAAACACACGGGGTTTTTTTTAACCCGCAGCTTTTGGGACCATGGTCAGAAGTGCAAAAATCCCTCAGCTATGGTTTTTACATTATCGGACATACATTTTCCTCACACATACATACATTACATTACTGATCTTGAGTTACATCCTGTATTATACCCCAGAGCTGCACTCACTATTCTGCTGGTGCAGTCACTGTGTACATACATTACATTACTGATCCTGAGTTACATCCTGCATTATACTCCAGAGCTGCACTCACTATTCTGCTGGTGCAGTCACTGTGTACATACATTACATTACTGATCCTGAGTTACAGCCAGTATTATACCCCAGAGCTGAACTCCTATTCTGCTAGTGCAGTCACTACATTTTAGTCCACTGCTCTTATACAATGTTCTGCATCTCTTTGGTTACTTGAAAGGGATTTTCCCACGAACAAACATTCATTTTATTCACTAGATCTTATAATACTAATAACTAGATGTGATGAATAAAATGTTCCTGTGCTGAGATAATCTTATAACTGTGCCTCTGCTGTGTCCTGTGTAATGGTCGTGTCCGACCATACAAGGACATGGTTTGATCATACCACATCTCCTGGACGGGGGGATGAGAGGTATACAGACGGCTGATTCTTTGAGATAAAACATTTCTTAATAACAGGCAGTGAAATGTTTTATCTCACAAGAACGATTAGCTGTGATCCCCATGATATAATGTCAGTCCTCTTTTGCTCCCCCCCTGCCCAGGAGATGTGGTATGATCAGACCATGTTCCTGCATGGTCAAACACGACCATAACACAGTACACAGCAGGTGACAATTATAAGATTGTCTCAGCACAGGAACATTTTATTTATCATCCAATTGTGGAAATTATTAATATTCCAAGATCTATTCATTAAAATGATCTTTTCTTTGTGGGAAAATCCCTTTAAAAGGGAACCTGTCACCATAAAACTGGAATCCAAACTGCAGGCACCATGTTATAGAGCAGGAGGAGCTGGGCAGAGCGATAGATCATATAATGAGACAAGAGTCAGGATGTTTGGTCCAATGGGCGGTCCCATCAGTGACGGACAGCTGTAGCAGTGTGCATACTACAGAGATAGCTGTCAATCAGTGATAGGACCGCCCACTGGACCCAACATCCCAGAAAGAGCAGAGGTCAAATGGTTAAAACTAGGTTATACGGAGTCTGGTCTCACTACACTACATAATAATCTCCTCCGCTCCCTTGGGTCCATAACATGCTGCCAGCAGATTGCACTGCATTATCAGGGTGACGGGTTATTTCTTGGATTCACTTTTTTTTAAATCTTGGCTCCAGAAACACATAATCTGAGTGATGAGCGCCGGCCGTCTGGGGGCGAACCTGCTATCGAGTTTACAGGGGTCTAACCTCTATGGAAAGCCTGGACGCTGTCCTTGTACTGACAGGTGAGAACCAAAACCGTCCAGTCCGTGTTCACATCCATCCTGGCCTCTGTCCACCTGAAAGGAAATATGTGGGTCTGTTACACCCCCCTATACTTATACTGCAGGGTCTATTACACCCCCTATACTTATACTGCAGGGTCTATTACACCCCCTATACTTATACTGCAGGGTCTATTACACCCCCTATACTTATACTGCAGGGTCTATTACACCTCCTATACTTATACTGCAGGGTCTATTACACCCCCCTATACTTATACTGCAGGCTCTATTACACACCCCTATACTTATACTGCAGGGTCTATTACACCTCCCTACACTTATACTGCGGGGTCTATTGCACCCCCTATACTTATACTGCAGGGTCTATTACACCCCCTATACTTATACTGCAGGGTCTATTACACCCCTTATACTTATACTGCAGGGTCTACTACACCCCCCTATACTTATCATGCAGAGTCTATTACAACCCCCTATACTTATACTGCAGGGTCTATTACACCCCCTATACTTATACTGCAGGGTCTATTACACCCCCCTATGCTTATACTGCAGGGTTTATTACACCCCCCTATACTTATACTGCAGGGTCTATTACACCCTCTATACTTATACTGCAGGGTCTATTACACCCCCTATACTTATACTGCAGGGTCTGTTATACCCCCCTATACTTATACTGCAGGGTCTGTTACACCCCCCTATACTTTTAGTGCAGGATCTATTACACCCCCCTATACTTATACTGCAGGGCCTGTTACACCCCCTACACTTATACTGCAGGGTATGTTACACCCCTATATACTTATACTGCAGGGTCTATTACACCCCCTATACTTATACTGCAGGGTCTATTACACTGCAGGGTCTATTACTTATACTGCGGGGTCTATTGCACCCCCTATACTTATACTGCAGGGTCTATTACACCCCCTATACTTATACTGCAGGGTCTATTACACCCCTTATACTTATTCTGCAGGGTCTACTACACCACCCTATACTTATACTGCAGGGTCTACTACACCCCCCTATACTTATCATGCAGAGTCTATTACAACCCCCTATACTTATACTGCAGGGTCTATTACACCCCCTATACTTATACTGCAGGGTCTATTACACCCCCCTATGCTTATACTGCAGGGTTTATTACACCCCCCTATACTTATACTGCAGGGTCTATTACACCCCCTATACTTATACTGCAGGGTCTATTACACCCCCTATACTTATACTGCAGGGTCTGTTATACCCCCCTATACCTATACTGCAGGGTCTGTTACACCCCCCTATACTTTTGTGCAGGATCTATTACACCCCCCTATACTTATACTGCAGGGTCTATTACACTCCCTATACTTATACTGCAGGGTCTATTACACCCCCCTATGCTTATACTGCAGGGTCTATTACACCCCCCTATGCTTATACTGCAGGGTCTATTGCACCCCCTATACTTATACTGCAGGGTCTATTACACCCCCTATACTTATACTGCAGGGTCTATTACACCCCTTATACTTATACTGCAGGGTCTACTACACCACCCTATACTTATACTGCAGGGTCTACTACACCCCCCTATACTTATCCCGCAGAGTCTATTACAACCCCCTATACTTATACTGCAGGGTCTATTACACCCCCTATACTTATACTGCAGGGTCTATTACACCCCCCTATGCTTATACTGCAGGGTTTATTACACCCCCCTATGCTTATACTGCAGGGTCTATTACACCCCCTATACTTATACTGCAGGGTCTATTACACTCCCTATACTTATACTGCAGGGTCTATTACACCCCCCTATGCTTAAACTGCAGGGCCTGTTACACCCCCTATACTTATACTGCAGGGTCTATTACACCCCCCTACACTTACACTGCAGGGTCTATTACACCCCCTATACTTATACTGCAGGGTCTATTACACCCCCCTATACTTATACCGCAGGGTCTGTTACACCCCCTTATACTTATACTGCAGGGTCTATTACACCCCCCTATACTTATACTGCAGGGTCTATTACACCCCCCTATACTTATACTGCAGGGTCTATTACACCCCCTATACTTACACTGCAGGGTCTATTACACCCCCCTACACTTACACTGCAGGGTCTATTACACCCCCCTACACTTACACTGCAGGGTCTATTACACCCCCCTACACTTACACTGCAGGGTCTGTCATACCCCCCCTATACTTATACTGCAGGGTCTATTACACCCCCCTACACTTATACTGCAGGGTCTATTACACCCCTTATACTTATACTGCAGGGTCTGTTATACCCCCCTATACTTACACTGCAGGGTCTATTACACCCCCCTATACTTATATTGCAGGGTCTATTACACCCCCCTGTAATTATACTACAGGGTCTATTACACCCCCCTTATACTTATACTGCAGGGTCTATTACACCCCCCTATACTTATTCTGCAGGGTCTATTACACCCCCCTACACTTACACTGCAGGGTCTATTACACCCCCTATACTTATACTGCAGGGTCTATTACACCCCCCTATACTTATATCGCAGGGTCTGTTACACCCCCTTATACTTATACTGCAGGGTCTATTACACCCCCCTATACTTATACTGCAGGGTCTATTACACCCCCCTATACTTATACTGCAGGGTCTATTACACCCCCTATACTTACACTGCAGGGTCTATTACACCCCCCTACACTTACACTGCAGGGTCTATTACACCCCCCTACACTTACACTGCAGGGTCTATTACACCCCCCTACACTTACACTGCAGGGTCTGTCATACCCCCCCTATACTTATACTGCAGGGTCTATTACACCCCCCTACACTTATACTGCAGGGTCTATTACACCCCTTATACTTATACTGCAGGGTCTGTTATACCCCCCTATACTTACACTGCAGGGTCTATTACACCCCCCTATACTTATATTGCAGGGTCTATTACACCCCCCTGTAATTATACTACAGGGTCTATTACACCCCCCTTATACTTATACTGCAGGGTCTATTACACCCCCCTATACTTATTTTGCAGGGTCTCTTACACCCCCCTATACTTATACTGCAGGGTCTATTACACCCCCTATACTTATACTGCAAGGTCTATTACACCCCCCTATGCTTATACTGCAGGGCCTGTTACACCCCCTATACTTATACTGCAGGGTCTATTACACCCCCCTACACTTACACTGCAGGGTCTATTACACCCCCTATACTTATACTGCAGGGTCTATTACACCCCCCTATACTTATACTGCAGGGCCTGTTACACCCCCTATACTTATACTGCAGGGTCTATTACACTCCCTATACTTATACTGCAGGGTCTATTACACCCCCCTATGCTTATACTGCAGGGTCTATTACACCCCCCTATGCTTATACTGCAGGGCCTGTTACACCCCCTATACTTATACTGCAGGGTCTATTACACCCCCCTACACTTACACTGCAGGGTCTATTACACCCCCTATACTTATACTGCAGGGTCTATTACACCCCCCTATACTTATACCGCAGGGTCTGTTACACCCCCTTATACTTATACTGCAGGGTCTATTACACCCCCCTATACTTATACTGCAGGGTCTATTACACCCCCCTATACTTATACTGCAGGGTCTATTACACCTCCCTACACTTATACTGCGGGGTCTATTGCACCCCCTATACTTATACTGCGGGGTCTATTACACCCCCTATACTTATACTGCAGGGTCTATTACACCCCTTATACTTATACTGCAGGGTCTACTACACCACCCTATACTTATACTGCAGGGTCTACTACACCCCCCTATACTTATCCTGCAGAGTCTATTACAACCCCCTATACTTATACTGCAGGGTCTATTACACCCCCTATACTTATACTGCAGGGTCTATTACACCCCCCTATGCTTATACTGCAGGGTTTATTACACCCCCCTATACTTATACTGCAGGGTCTATTACACCCCCTATACTTATACTGCAGGGTCTATTACACCCCCTATACTTATACTGCAGGGTCTGTTATACCCCCCTATACTTATACTGCAGGGTCTGTTACACCCCCCTATACTTTTAGTGCAGGATCTATTACACCCCCCTATACTTATACTGCAGGGTCTATTGCACCCCCTATACTTATACTGCAGGGTCTATTACACCCCCTATACTTATACTTATACTGCAGGGTCTATTACACCCCTTATACTTATACTGCAGGGTCTACTACACCACCCTATACTTATACTGCAGGGTCTACTACACCCCCCTATACTTATCCCGCAGAGTCTATTACAACCCCCTATACTTATACTGCAGGGTCTATTACACTCCCTATACTTATACTGCAGGGTCTATTACACCCCCCTATGCTTAAACTGCAGGGCCTGTTACACCCCCTATACTTATACTGCAGGGTCTATTACACCCCCCTACACTTACACTGCAGGGTCTATTACACCCCCCTATACTTATACCGCAGGGTCTGTTACACCCCCTTATACTTATACTGCAGGGTCTATTACACCCCCCTATACTTATACTGCAGGGTCTATTACACCCCCCTATACTTATACTGCAGGGTCTATTACACCCCCCTATACTTATACTGCAGGGTCTATTACACCCCCTATACTTACACTGCAGGGTCTATTACACCCCCCTACACTTACACTGCAGGGTCTATTACACCCCCCTACACTTACACTGCAGGGTCTATTACACCCCCCTACACTTACACTGCAGGGTCTGTCATACCCCCCCTATACTTATACTGCAGGGTCTATTACACCCCCCTACACTTATACTGCAGGGTCTATTACACCCCTTATACTTATACTGCAGGGTCTGTTATACCCCCCTATACTTACACTGCAGGGTCTATTACACCCCCCTATACTTATATTGCAGGGTCTATTACACCCCCCTATACTTATACTGCAGGGTCTATTACACCCCCCTGTAATTATACTACAGGGTCTATTACACCCCCCTTATACTTATACTGCAGGGTCTATTACACCCCCCTATACTTATTTTGCAGGGTCTCTTACACCCCCCTATACTTATACTGCAGGGTCTATTACACCCCCTATACTTATACTGCAAGGTCTATTACACCCCCCTATGCTTATACTGCAGGGTCTGTTACATTCCCTTTACTTATACTGCAGGGTCTATTACACCCCCCTATACTTATACTGCAGGGTCTATTACACCCCCTATATTATACTGCAGGGTCTGTTATACCCCCCTATACTTATACTGCAGGGTCTATAGCCCCGCTCCCTCCTTTCTCCACATTTACCTCACTCCCGGACATCAGCTGACGGCACAGGTCACGTGATCCCGTGCAGACTTTTGGGAAGTGTAGTTTCGCTCTTATGTTGGATGGAGGTGCAGAGACCGGGAGCGCCAGCAGGTGGAGACCTTCAGCCGTAGTAATGTCCTACGGCAAACAGCAGGTGTGTAGCTAATCCTCACTGTGTAAAACCGCGTGCCGAGCCGTGTATCTAATCCTACCCTGTATGGTACTGTTTGCTTAGCCGTGTATCTAATCCTACTCTCTGATGCTACCTGCTGAGCTGCGTTTCCAATCCCTGTGTGTATACAATGCATCTTGTATCCAGGTGACATGATGTTTACAGTACAGTGATACAATGTTGCTCGGAGGCTTCTATAGATGTAGTCTGATCTCATGTTATGCCCTTTTGGAGCTCTGCCTAATCCTCTCCTGTGTGATATTGACTGCTGAGCCGTGTATCTAATCCTCCCTTGTGTGATAATAACTGCTGAGCCGTGTATCTAATCCTATCCTGTGTGATACTGTCTGCTGAGCCGTGTATCTAATCCTATCCTGTGTGATACTGTCTGCTGAGCTGTGTATCTAATCCTATCCTGTGTGATACTATCTGCTGAGCCGTGTATCTAATCCTATCCTGTGTCATACTGACTGCTGAGCCGTGTATTGGTAGGCATGGAACTGTATAAGGTGCGTGCCTCTGACTACAGAGCCCTTAAAGGGCCACTGTCACCCCCTCCAGCCGTTATAAACTAAAAGAGCCATCTTGTGCAGCAGTAATGCTGCATTCTAACAAGGTGGCTCTTTTAGTTTTTGGTTCAAGTATTCCCAAAATAAAGCGTTTTGAAACTTATCCAAAATACCTGTCTATCCAGGGAGGCGGGTCCTCACTCCCCAGCTTCAACCGCTACTCTGCCGTCACTCTAATCTTCAGGGGCATTCGGCGCCGCCCCCGACGCGCTTTTTTCGCTTCAAAACCGGCGCCTGCGCTGTGTTTAAGCTCTGGCCGTGTGACGTCCCAGCCAGGCTTGCAGACTGCGCCTGTGCGGGCATTGCGGCCACCCACCTTGGGAATCCTAGCCCCGCAGTGTGTTATGCATTATGCACAGTGCGGGGCTAGGATTTCTGGGCATGCGCACTGCGTGTGTCAGACGCTCCCCCGCCTTCCAGCCCCACACTGTGCATAATGCATAACACACTGCGGGGCTAGGATTCCCAAGGTGGGTGGCCGCAATGCCCGCACAGGCGCAGTCTGCAAGCCTGGCTGGGACGTCACACGGCCAAAGCTTAAACACAGCGCAGGCGCCGGTTTTGAAGCGAAAAAAGCGCGTCGGGGGCGGCGCCGAATGCCCCTGAAGATTTGAGTGACGGCAGAGTAGCGGTTCAAGCTGGGGAGTGAGGACCCGCCTCCCTGGATAGACAGGTATTTTGGATAAGTTTCAAAACGCTTTATTTTGGGAATACTTGAACCAAAAACTAAAAGAGCCACCTTGTTAGAATGCAGCATTACTGCTGCACAAGGTGGCTCTTTTAGTTTATAACGGCTGGAGGGGGGTGACAGTGGCCCTTTAAGGGATCGCTAGATGGGAAAAACTGTGCAGTGCCCAATTCCCCCCTCCCACTACTCCCCCAGGTGAAGTCATGATTGGGACGCCCAGCGGACCAACCGAGGAGAAGAGGGGAGCCTGACCACACACTCAGGGGTTAAATTCTAGTGCCGGGACTAGTGCCTCCCTCTTTCTCCCCGGCTGACCCTTGGAAGCTGTTGTCCCGAGGACCCCCAGGATAACCCTTGCAGCCATGTCCGAAGCATTGTTTGAGGCCCTGCGGCGGAGAGCTGCACAGGAAGGTGAGGAATGGTTAAGAGACTTTGCGTCCAGCCTAGGGACTCACCTCCCTGTGCCCTCTCAGGACCCACTGACTTCACCGCAGGCCTCCCCCTCTTCCCCCAGGGCGCCATCTGTTCCTGGGCCGCAGTCATCTCCCACAGCCTCTGGGCCCCCATCCATTTCAGAGCTCGTCGGCCCTGCATGTTCCCGTGCCCCTTCGGGCCTCCTCCGCCTTGCCCGGGCCCCCACTCCAGCCCGGACCACTGGCCTCCCTTTCATCCCCCGGGCCCCAGTCTTCCTCCGGGCTCTCCCCCGTCATAGAGGCCGCGCTACCCATGCCCCACTCACCTCATCCCCCGTGCTGTCCACCACTCCCATGGCTGCAGCTGTAGGGGCTGGCAAGCGCTCCGCTCGGTCCTCCCGCCCTCGGAGCATCTTCATGTCGGCCGCGGTCCGGCGCTCCCGAGCCGACGTGCCCACTCCGCTGCTGCCGCTCCATCTGTTCCTGTCGCTGCTGCGGCGGGCGCCATGCAGGGGCCGCGGTCTGTGTCTTCCAGGGCCCGGGCCCAGCCAGCCGGCAGGCTCCACGTCGCGCACCCAGGCAAAGCCCCGCCCACTTCCGGTTTACGGGCCCGGACTTCCGGTCCTGCAGCTGGGGCTTCGCTCACTCCCTCTCCCTTCTCCTTCTCGGTGCCCAGGCCTAATTACCTGACAGGCCAGGACCGAGCCATGCCACGCAGCGCTGCATTGGCCCCAGCCACCCCTGTGCTACACCACCGTGGACAGCTGGCCAGCCCACTCCTGGCCCGCCATGTCCCCCCAGCAGGCACATCAGCGTTGCCTGTGCGGGGGGGCGGGCGGTCAGGGGCCAGAGCCCACCATACAGCTGCAGAGCGTGATGACCGGTCTAACTAGACCAGACAGCACGCTCTGCAGCCAGAAGACTATGCACTAAGCACGCACACAGTCGCACAAAGCACGAACACAGCTGCAATAAATTATGCGCCACCTACACCCCCATGGTCCCAAATGCAAATCCCTAGCAGTTTCCTATCAGCCCCCGCCCCATTAAGCTCACCCCGCAGTGCAAGTCTAACAGTCGCTGCGCCTTCCTTTGCTCTATGCCCTACACCGCCACTCACGCCCCATAGCCAGAATAACGACCCCCCCACTCCCGAATTAAATGCGCCCAACACTACCCCTAGACATGGCGATCGCAGGCATAGATGCCGCAGATCGTCTTCACCCTCATCAGAAGATTCCTGCCACCGTCCTTGCCGTTCCTCTAGCTGTCGGCATTCCCACTCCAGACGCCGACGCAGCTCATACAGGAGCCACCATAGATTCCGCTCCTCCAGATGGTGCTCACCATCCACAACCGACAACTGACGGATCAGACACATCGGGGAGTCACGACTGGCGGTGCCTGTCGCATGCCGAAAGACGGCGGTCTCACCTGTCACCCAGGGTGGTTACCCGGTGGGAACAGACATCGACACCCCCCATCACCAACCAGGCGGGGGCCGTAGCCCCACCGGCAGCAGTAGCCTCTCGTCCCCGAGCACACGACGGATCTTATCCGTCACGTGCTCCGCCGGCTGCCGCACAGGGAGACCAACCCATGCCTCCCCGGTCCACCAGCCAGCACCGAACCTTCGAGGCAATAGAAGCCGATGCTCCCCCCACACCACGGGTCGCTCGGCACCAGACGCAACGCAGCAGACAACACCTGTTATGGACCTGGTGGTTAGGAGCACCCGGAATGACCTGATGAGTAAATTCAAAATCGGGACTAGCTCTGGGTAAGTGGGAACTCTGCTGACCGCAAACCCTACTCCTATCACACACACTAGAAATAGCCGTGGAGCGTACCTAACTCTCCCTAGACGCCTCTTCACAGCCTAAGAGCTAACTACACCTAAAGATAGAAATAGAAGCCTTACCTTGCCTCAGAGAAATTCCCCAAAGGTAAAGGCAGACCCCCACATATATTGACTGTGAGTTAAGAGGAAAGTCACAAGCACAGGAATGAAACAGGTTTTAGCAAAGGAGGCCAGATTTCACTAAATAGTCAGAGGATAGAAAAGGGAACTATGCGGTCAGCACAAAAGACTACAAAAAACCACGCAGAGTAAGCAAAAAGACTCCCCACACCGACTCACGGTGTGGAGGTGCCACTCTGCACCCCAGAGCTTCCAGCCAGCAAGGGAATATCATGATAGCAAGCTGGACTAGAAATTAGCAGTAACAACAAATGAACTAGCAAAGACTTAGCTTCTGCTGGAGTAGACAGGTCCTCAGAGAAGTCCAAGAGAGATCTGAACCAATACTGAAACATTGACAGCTGGCATGAAGTAATGATCTGAGTGGAGTTAAATAGGGAAGCCAGCATAGCAATAAACGAGAGCAGCTGACAAAGCCAACCTCAGTGACGAGCAGTTCCGCTCAAAGCCACCAGAGGGAGTCCAAGAGCAGAACTAACCAAAGTACCATTCATGACCACAGGAGGGAGTCCGAGAACGGAATTCACAACAGTACCCCCCCCTTGAGGAGGGGTCACCGAACCCTCACCAGGGCCCCCAGGCCGATCAGGACGAGCCAAATGAAAGGCACGAACTAAATCGGCAGCGTGGACATCGGAGGCAACAACCCAGGAATTATCCTCCTGACCATAGCCCTTCTACTTAACCAGATACTGAAGCTTCCGTCTCGAAATACGAGAATCCAAAATTTTTTCCACCACATACTCCAACTCCCCCTCAACCAACACCGGGGCAGGAGGATCAACGGAGGGAACCATAGGCGCCACGTACCTCCGCAACAACGACCTATGGAACACATTATGAATGGCAAAAGAAGCTGGAAGGACCAAACGAAATGACACAGAGTTGAGAATTTCAGAAATCTTATAAGGACCAATGAAACGAGGCTTAAACTTAGGAGAAGAAACCTTCATAGGAACATAACGAGAAGACAACCAAACCAAATCCCCAACACGAAGTCGGGGACCAACACAACGACGGCGGTTAGCAAAACGTTGAGCCTTCTCCTGGGACAAAGTCAGATTGTCCACTACGTGAGTCCAAATTTGCTGCAACCTGTCCACCACAAAATCCACACCAGGACAGTCAGAAGGCTCAACCTGCCCCGAAGAAAAACGAGGATGAAAACCAGAATTGCAAAAAAAAGGCGAAACCAAAGTAGCCGAACTAGCCCGATTATTAAGGACGAACTCAGCCAATGGCAAGAAGGTCACCCAATCATCCTGATCAGCAGAAACAAAGCATCTCAGATAGGTTTCCAAAGTCTGGTTGGTTCGTTCGGTTTGGCCATTTGTTTGAGGATGGAAAGCCGAAGAAAAAGACAAATCAATGCCCATCTTAGCACAAAAGGACCGCCAAAACCTAGAGACAAACTGGGAACCTCTGTCCGACACAATGTTCTCCATGCAATGCCATGCAATGCCATGCAAACGAACCACATGTTGAAAAAATAATGGCACCAAATCAGAGGAGGAAGGTAATTTAGGCAAGGGTACCAAATGGACCATCTTAGAAAAGCGATCACAAACCACCCAGATGACAGACATCCTTTGAGAGACAGGAAGATCTGAAATAAAATCCATGGAAACATGCGTCCAAGGCCTTTTCGGGACTGGCAAGGGCAAAAGCAACCCACTGGCACGAGAACAGCAGGGCTTAGCCCGAGCACAAGTCCCACAGGACTGCACAAAAGAACGCACATCCCGTGACAAGGAAGGCCACCAAAAGGACCTAGCCACCAAATCTCTGGTCCCAAAAATCCCAGGATGACCAGCCAACACTGAGCAATGAACCTCAGAAATAACTCTGCTAGTCCATCTATCAGGGACAAATAGTTTCTCCGCTGGACAACGGTCAGGTCTATCAGCCTGAAACTCCTGCAGCACCCGCCGCAAATCAGGGGAGATGGCAGACAGAATTACCCCCTCTTTGAGAATACCAGCCGGCTCAGGGACTTCCGGAGAATCAGGCACAAAACTCCTAGAAAGGGCATCCGCCTTCACATTCTTAGAACCTGGAAGGTATGAGACCACAAAATCGAAACGGGAGAAAAACAGCGACCATCGAGACTGTCTAGGATTCAACCGCTTGGCAGACTCGAGATAAGTCAGATTTTTGTGATCCGTCAAGACCACCACGTGGTGCTTGGCTCCCTCAAGCCAATGTCGCCACTCCTCGAATGCCCACTTCATAGCTAGCAGCTCCCGATTGCCAACATCATAATTACGCTCAGCAGGCGAAAACTTTCTAGAAAAGAAGGCACATGGCTTCATCACAGAGCCATCAGAACTTCTTTGAGACAAAACAGCCCCTGCTCCAATCTCAGAAGCATCAACCTCGACCTGAAAAGGGAGCGAAACATCTGGCTGACACAACACAGGGGCCGAAGAAAAACGACGTTTCAGCTCCTGAAAAGCCTCAACGGCCGCAGAGGACTAATTCACCACATCAGCACCTTTCTTTGTCAAATCAGTCAAAGGTTTAACCACACTAGAAAAATTAGTGATGAAGCGACGGTAAAAATTAGCAAAGCCCAGGAATTTCTGGAGGCTCTTCACAGATGTAGGTTGAGTCCAATCATAAATGGCCTGAACTTTAACAGGGTCCATCTCGATAGTAGAAGGGGAAAAAATGAAGCCCAAAAAGGAAACCTTCTGAACTCCGAAGAGACATTTAGACCCCTTCACAAACAAGGAATTAGCACGAAGGACCTGGAATACCATTCTGACCTGTTTCACATGAGACTCCCAATCATCCGAAAAGACCCAAAATATCATCCAAATATACAATCATGAATCTATCCAGATACTTTCGGAAGATGTCATGCATAAAGGACTGAAACACAGATGGAGCATTTGAAAGCCCGAATGGCATTACCAGGTACTCAAAATGGCCCTCGGGCGTATTAAATGCTGTTTTCCATTCATCGCCCTGTTTAATACGCACAAGGTTATACGCCCCTCGAAGATCTATCTTAGTGAACCAACTAGCCCCCTTAATCCGAGCAAACAAATCAGACAGCAGAGGCAAAGGGTACTGAAATTTGACCGTGATCTTATTGAGAAGGCGGTAATCTATACAGGGTCTCAGAGAACCATCCTTCTTGGCCACAAAAAAGAACCCTGCTCCCAACGGTGATGAAGACGGGCGAATATGCCCTTTCTCCAAGGACTCCTTTATATAACTCCGCATAGCGGCGTGCTCTGGCACAGATAAATTGAAAAGTCGGCCCTTAGGAAACTTACTACCAGGAATCAAATTTATAGCACAATCACAATCCCTATGAGGGGGTAGGACACTGGATTTGGGCTCATCAAATACATCCTGGTAATCCGACAGAAACTCAGGGACTTCAGAAGGAGTGGAAGCAGAAATTGACACCAACGGAACATCGCCATGTACCCCTTGACAACCCCAACTAGACACAGACATTGATTTCCAATCCAATACTGGATTATGAACCTGTAGCCAAGGCAAACCCAACACGACCACATCATGCAAATTATGCAACACCAAAAAGCGAATATCTTCCTGATGTGCAGGAGCCATGCACATGGTCAACTGAGTCCAGTACTGAGGTTTATTCTTGGCCAACGGCGTGGCATCAATTCCCCTTAATGGAATAGGATACTGTAAAGGCTCCAAGAAAAAACCACAGCGCCTGGCAAACTCCAAGTCCATCAAATTCAGGGCAGCGCCTGAATCCACAAATGCCATAACCGAGTAGGATGACAAAGAGCAAATCAGAGTAACAGACAAAAGAAATTTAGGCTGTACAGTACCAATGGTGACAGACCTAGCGAACCGCTTAGTGCGCTTAGGACAATCAGAGATAGCATGAGTGGGGTCACCACAGTAAAAACACAGCCTATTCTGACGTCTGTGTTCTTGCCGTTCAGTTCTGGTCAAAGTTCTATCACATTGCATAAGCTCAGGCCTCTGCTCAGAGGACACCGCCAAATGGTGCACAATTTTGCGCTCACGCAAACGCCGATCAATTTGGATGGCCAAGGACATTGATTTATTCAGACCAGCAGGCGTGGGGAATCCCACCATAACATTCTTAAGGGTTTCAGAAAGACCCTTTCTAAAAATTGCTGCCAGGGCACACTCATTCCACTGAGTAAGCACAGACCATTTTCTAAACTTCTGACAATATATCTCCACTTCATCCTGACCCTGGCACAAAGCTAGCAAGATTTTCTCTGCCTGATCCACTGAATTCGGTTCGTCATAAAGCAATCCAAGCGCCATAAAAAACGCATCTACATTAAGCAATGCAGGATCTCCTGGCGCAAGGGAGAATGCCCAGTCTTGAGGGTCGCCACGCAACAAAGAAATAATAATTTTTACTTGCTGAATGGGGTCACCAGAGGAGCGGGGTTTCAAAGCAAGAAACAGTTTACAATTATTTTTGAAATTCAGAAACTTAGATCTATCCCCAGAAAAGAAATCAGGAATTGGAATTCTAGGCTCTAACATCGGATTCTGAACTACATAATCTTGAATGCTTTGTACTCTTGCAGTGAGATGATCCACACTAGAGGACAGACCTTGAATATCCATATCTACACCTGAGTCCTGAACCACCCAGAGATTAAGGGGAAAAGAGAGACAAAACACACTGCAAAGAAAAAAAAAAATGGGTTCAGAACTTCTCTTATCCCTCTTTTGAGATGCATTAACACTTTGTTTGGCCAGCTGTACTGTTATGGACCTGGTGGTTAGGAGCACCCGGAATGACCTGATGAGTAAATTAAAAATCGGGACTAGCTCTGGGTAAGTGGGAACTCTGCTGACCGCAAACCCTACTCCTATCACACACACTAGAAATAGCCGTGGAGCGTACCTAACTCCCTAGACGCCTCTTCACAGCCTAAGAGCTAACTACACCTAAAGATAGAAATAGAAGCCTTACCTTGCCTCAGAGAAATTCCCCAAAGGTAAAGGCAGACCCCCACATATATTGACTGTGAGTTAAGAGGAAAGTCACAAGCACAGGAATGAAACAGGTTTTAGCAAAGGAGGCCAGATTTCACTAAATAGTCAGAGGATAGAAAAGGGAACTATGCGGTCAGCACAAAAGACTACAAAAAACCACGCAGAGTAAGCAAAAAGACTCCCCACACCGACTCACGGTGTGGAGGTGCCACTCTGCACCCCAGAGCTTCCAGCTAGCAAGGGAATATCATGATAGCAAGCTGGACTAGAAATTAGCAGTAACAACAAATGAACTAGCAAAGACTTAGCTTCTGCTGGAGTAGACAGGTCCTCAGAGAAGTCCAAGAGAGATCTGAACCAATACTGAAACATTGACAGCTGGCATGAAGTAACGATCTGAGTGGAGTTAAATAGGGAAGCCAGCATAGCAATAAATGAGAGCAGCTGACAAAGCCAACCTCAGTGACGAGCAGTTCCGCTCAAAGCCACCAGAGGGAGTCCAAGAGCAGAACTAACCAAAGTACCATTCATGACCACAGGAGGGAGTCCGAGAACGGAATTCACAACAAACAGCCACGTGCCATGGCGCTGGCCACTGGCCTCCCATCTTCATCCTCCCGGGCTGGCGGCCAGCACCAGGACAACGCCACGGCCGGAGCCAGAGTCCCTCCATCTGGAGACACTCTGCCTGCACCTGACAGCGGGGAGTTCCTTTAATTCGGTGAGCACTCTACAATACAAAATGTGGGAGAAAGCGAGCTAGCATCTGCTATCAAGTTCAGCAGTTGACTCGCCCAGGCGTACCAACTGACACTAGCACCACCCAAGCAGCTAGTCTTCACAAGGATGTATTTTTCTGTGGAGTTAGCCCATTGGGAGCACACGTAGACTTAGAAACAAAACAGAAAATATGGGATAATGAATACGTAGATATATGGTCACGGTTATCGGCCGACCAACAGTCCGTAGACAAGGAAAGGAGGATAGGCGAGCGGCTACAAGATAGGAACAAACCAAAAATAGCGCAAACGATGAATAACTGGGTTCAGGCCTTCGCGGTTCTCGGCTGCATCATGGGCCAAAAGCACCCAGAACGCTGTTCCGAATCATTTATTTATCAGGACCTAATTTATAATTCATGTAAGTGTCACAGCGGGTCTGCATGGAAGCGGTACGACGAGGTGTTCCGCAGGCGGTTGGCCATGCAACCAGACTTGGGCTGGGGGGTAAAAGCGACGGATGTATGGTTACGACTCATGCTGTCCCAAAAACAGCCCCCCTTTTCAGCAGCGACCACTTATTACTCAGCAGCAGCAGGCCAGAATACAGTGGTCGTACGCGGACATGGGGCCTGCTTACTTTTTAACGATGGATACTGCCGCTTCCAAGGGTCCTGTAAATACAGACACGAATGCTCCTCCTGCGGAGGTGAGCACCCTGCATCCAGGTGTACCCGCCAAGCAAACAGAGCGCCTGCGAGGCTTCACCCCGGTGAACGTAACCGCAATGGGCCCATGGCTAAACCTTTATCCCAATAAAGAAGCGGCGCAGCAGCTATATTTCTGTTTTAAATATGGCTTTTATATCCCCATTCAAACCCAGTCCCACACTGACTACGGCAAATAATTTGAAATCGGCACGCGAATTCCCCGAGATTTTACATCAAAAAATTCAAAAAGAAGTAGAACTGGGCAGGATGGCGGGCCCATTTAAATCCTTGCCATTCAAGAATTTCAGGATCTCGCCATTAGGTATCGTTCCCAAAAAAGAGCCAGGAAAATATCGGCTAATACATCACCTTTCTTACCTAAAAGGCGCATCGGTTAACGACGCGATACCCACAGAAGAGACGTCCGTAACCTACTCTTCTTTTGACAGGGCAGTCGAGCTTGTGCGCGCAGCTGGGCCCGGTGCGTTGCTGGTGAACTCCTACATAGAGTCAGCCTTCCGCCTTTTGCCCATTCACCCCGAGTGTTTCCATTTATTAGGTTGTGAGATGGACAAGCTATTTTACTTCGATATGTGCCTACCAATGGGCTGCTCCATTTCCTGTCATTATTTTGAGCTTTTCAGTACCTTCCTAGACTGGGTAGTACGATATGAAACTGGTAGCAATTCAACAATTCACTACCTCGACGATTTTTTGTTCGTTGGTCCCGGGGACTCCAGACTCTGCTCCTTTCTTCTCCAAAAGTTTAAGTTTTTAGCTTATAAATTCAGAGTACCACTTTCACCGGATAAAACAGTTGTCCCTTGTAACGTTCTGCTTTTTCTCGGTATCGAAATAGACACCAATGCAATGGTTTTTCGACTACCAGCCGATAAACTGCAAAAAACTCTGCAAATGGTAAAAAACTTCCATGAAGCAAAAAAAGTCACCCTACAGCAATTGCAGTCCCTGTTAGGATTGCTCAACTTTGCCTGTCGCGTAATGCCAGCGGGCAGAGCTTTTTCACGCCGACTATCACTAGCAACCAAGGGCATAGCCCAGCCGAGCCACAGAATTAGACTCAACCGCTCCCTGAAGGCAGACTTGCTGGTCTGGAGGACATTCCTAGAATCCTACAATGGGCATACATGCATCATGGCATGGGAGACGCCAAGCAAAGATTTAGGCCTAATGGTCGGTGGAAACATTGCAGATAGTTTTGTGGCAATCTACAAGGACCAGTGGTGCAAAGGCACATTGCCTGAACTATGGACCACGGCCGCATGGGGCCATGACCCAACACTGGTAGAAATTTTGGCAATAGTAACATCAGTCGAGCTATGGGGTGCCCAATTGGAAAATACGAACATCAGATTTTTAACCAAGCAGCCGAGAACAGCAAAAACCCTAAACAGCATGTCCTCTTCTTCACAGCCAGTACTCGCGCTGTTGCGCCGCCTAGCACTGTTATGCCTCAAACACAACATCTGGTGCCGTGCCAGATTTACATCGATTGTAGATGATAAAATTGTTAACTCTTTGTTATCTTCCAATTGGCAGGCCTTCAAAGTATTCCTTCCCAATGCGCAACCATCGGGCATACGGTGTCCTCCTTCCCTCTTGGACATGGTGGCCAATCACTGATGCCCTTAATCCGTGCTTCAGTGACACCGGCTACTTGGCAGGTTTACGGAAAGGCGTGGGAGGAGTGGTGCTCGCTAACTCAAGGAAGACCAGTCGATAGGTGCGACCAGGCGAGATGCGACGTGTTAGTAGAACTCTTAGAACGGCTCAAGCATAGAGGCCCGTCAGGGACATTAGCGCAACGTCATCTATCGGGAATAGCCTTCTTCTTCCAGGTGCTGGGGTGGGTGGACGTAACCAAATATTTTTTCATCAAGCAAGCCGTTAAAGGCTGGAAAAGGCTTCAACCTAGTCAGGAATGCCCCCGCCCAGTCTCTTTAAGGCTACTGCACGACATTATTGCAATATCTTCATCAGTGTGCAAGTCACAATACGAGGCAACGCTGATATCTGCAGCGTTGTATCGCCTTCTTCGGGGTGCTTCGCATCAGCGAATTAGTGCCGCAGTCAAAAACAGCATTAGTAGGCGGTTTAATCAATCAAGACCTCGTCATATGCAGCGAAGCTCTGCGCATTAGAGTACGGAAATCCAAATGCGACCCCACCGGGAGGGGGACATGGGTGTTGGTCAAGGCATCAGACGGCCCTATATGCCCTGTAAAATTAGTCAAACACTATTCGGTAGTAAGACATACGGGTAGATTTTTTATTTCACACACCGACGGGTCCCGTCTTACTAAATATCAGTTTCATGCAATTTTTAAACAGTGCTTAGAGGCAGTCGGCATTGCCCCGAAAGAATATGGGACACATTCCTTCCAAATAGGGGCGGCTACCGAGGCAGCTAGAGCGGGGGTATCGGAAGTCGAGGTGCAGAGAATGGGCTGCTGGAAATCCGCATGCTTTGCCAGATACATAAGACCAGACCTGCTTTAACACATCTTGTCTCTTACAGGCAGCTGTAAGCCCACAGTTTGGGTAGTGGGGCATTCTTTTGTCTACTGGGCGTGCGAAAGGGCCAAACTGCGGCCGGGCGGAACAAATGTCGGCTTCCCGAAGCTGTAAGTCAACTGGAGAGGCATCAGAGGGCTTCAGTGGCGTCAGATATTCCCGGAGATTGGCGACATCGCCAAGAGGGCCAAGGGGCCGGTGGTTCTAGTGCTACATGCCGGAGGCAATGATTTGGGCAAGCAGAAAGGGGCCGAGCTATACAAAGTAATGTCAACGGACATTGAGCGGTTTGTTTGTTTATTACCGGATATGGTGGTGGTGTGGTCTGAGATAATACCTCGAACGGTTTGGCACGGAGCCAAGGACGGGAAAGCCATCAATAAATCAAGAAGAAAGATTAACACGAAGATGTCGAAGTTTGTGAGAGAAAATTACGGCATTGTGGGTCGCCACCAAGAGCTAGAAGGGAACAATTCAGCATTATTAAGACCGGACGGCATCCACCTCACGGACATCGGGCTTGACATATTCTTGGCCGGCTTGCGGGATGGTGTTGAACAGGCTCTAATGTTGTTGTGTGGGGGTCGGAGTCCTGTGTAGGTCATACACATGATCCTCCGTGGCGGTAGCTTGCTGGCCCAGCGGTCGTCGGCGGGGCCTTCAGCAATGAGTCCGTCGCGAAGTGTAATTGCCCTTCTCTACTTTTCAAATAATAAACTGTGACCGACCTGTTCAACCCATCCTGGCTCGTCGATATCTTTTATTATGGAGTGGTGGAACGGGGGAAGGCACTGTTTACGACACACGGGTCTCTGCAGTCTGGTAGGCACGGTACTGTATAAGGTGCGTGCCTCTGACTACAGAGCCCTTAAGAGATAGCTAGATGGGAAAAACTGTGCAGTGCCCAATTCCCCCCTCCCACTACCCCCCCAGGTGATGTCATGATTGGGACGCCCAGCGGACCAACCGAGGAGAAGAGGGGAGCCTGGCCACACCCTCAGGGGTTAAATTCTAGTGCCGGGGACCAGTGCCTCCCTCTTTCTCCCCGGCTGACCCTTGGAAGCTGTTGTCCCACCCTCCCTTATAAACTTGTGAACGTACTGTGCTATCGTTGTTAAAATGTTTTAAATTATTTAAAAAAAAAAAATGACGTTCTTTTTATATACGTCACAGCGGTAGGTAGAGGGGGGCAAAGGTTCGTAACCTCTCATCGGCTTGCTGGCCCAGCGGTCGTCGGCGGGGCCTTCAGCAATGAGTCCGTCGCGAAGTGTAATTGTCCTTCTCTACTTTTCAAATAATAAACTGTGACCGACCTGTTCAACCCATCCAGGCTCGTCGGTATCTTTTATTATGGAGTGGTGGGACGGGGGGGAAGGCACTGTTTACGACATACGGGTCTCTGCAGTCCTAATCCTTTTCTGTGTGATACTGACTGCTGAGCCGTGTATCTAATCCTCCCGTATGATACTGTCTGCTGAGCCATGTATCTAATCCTATCCTGTGTGACACTGTCTGCTGAGCCGTGTATCTAATCCTCTCCTGTGTGATACTGACTGCTGAGCCGTGTATCTAATCCTATCCTGTGTGATACTGACTGCTGAGCCGTGTATCTAATCCTATCCTGTGTGATACTGACTGCTGAGCCGTGTATCTAATCCTATCCTGTGTGACACTGTCTGCTGAGCCGTGTATCTAATCCTCTCCTGTGTGATACTGACTGCTGAGCCGTGTATCTAATCCTATCCTGTGTGATACTGACTGCTGAGCCGTGTATCTAATCCTATCCTGTGTGATACTGACTGCTGAGCTGTGTATCTAATTCTATCCTGTGTGATACTGTCTGCTGAGCCGTGTATCTAATCCTATCCTGTGTGATACTGACTGCTGAGCCGTGTATCTAATCCTCTCCTGTGTGATACTGACTGCTGAGCCGTGTATCTAATCCTATCCTGTGTGATACTGACTGCTGAGCCGTGTATCTAATCCTCTCCTGTGTGATACTGACTGCTGAGCCGTGTATCTAATCTTATCCTGTGTGATACTGACTGCTGAGCCGTGTATCTAATCCTCTCCTGTGTGATACTAACTGCTGAGCTGTGTATCTAATCCTATCCTGTGTGATACTGTCTGCTGAGCTGTGTATCTAATCCCATCCTGTGTGATACTGTCTGCTGAGCCGTGTATATAATCCTATCCTGCGTGATACTGTCTGCTGAGCTGTGTATCTAATCCTATCCTGTGTGACACTGTCTGCTGAGCCGTGTATCTAATCCTCTCCTGTGTGATACTGACTGCTGAGCCGTGTATCTAATCCTATCCTGTGTGATACTGACTGCTGAGCCGTGTATCTAATCCTATCCTGTGTGATACTGACTGCTGAGCTGTGTATCTAATTCTATCCTGTGTGATACTGTGTGCTGAGCCGTGTATCTAATCCTCTCCCGTGTGATACTGTCTGCTGAGCCGTGTATCTAATCCTCTCCTGTGTGATACTGACTGCTGAGCCGTGTATCTAATCTTATCCTGTGTGATACTGACTGCTGAGCCGTGTATCTAATCCTCTCCTGTGTGATACTAACTGCTGAGCTGTGTATCTAATCCTATCCTGTGTGATACTGTCTGCTGAGCTGTGTATCTAATCCCATCCTGTGTGATACTGTCTGCTGAGCCGTGTATATAATCCTCTCCTGTGTGATACTGTCTGCTGAGCTGTGTATCTAATCCTATCCTGTGTGACACTGTCTGCTGAGCCGTGTATCTAATCCTCTCCTGTGTGATACTGACTGCTGAGCCGTGTATCTAATCCTATCCTGTGTGATACTGACTGCTGAGCCGTGTATCTAATCCTATCCTGTGTGATACTGACTGCTGAGCTGTGTATCTAATTCTATCCTGTGTGATACTGTCTGCTGAGCCATGTATCTAATCCTCTCCTGTGTGATACTGTCTGCTGAGCTGTGTATCTAATCCTATCCTGTGTGATACTGACTGCTGAGCTGTGTATCTAATTCTATCCTGTGTGATACTGACTGCTGAGCCGTGTATCTAATCCTCTCCTGTGTGATACTGACTGCTGAGCCGTGTATCTAATCTTATCCTGTGTGATACTGACTGCTGAGCCGTGTATCTAATCCTCTCCTGTGTGATACTAACTGCTGAGCTGTGTATCTAATCCTATCCTGTGTGATACTGTCTGCTGAGCTGTGTATCTAATCCCATCCTGTGTGATACTGTCTGCTGAGCCGTGTATATAATCCTATCCTGCGTGATACTGTCTGCTGAGCTGTGTATCTAATCCTATCCTGTGTGACACTGTCTGCTGAGCCGTGTATCTAATCCTCTCCTGTGTGATACTGACTGCTGAGCCGTGTATCTAATCCTCTCCTGTGTGATACTGACTGCTGAGCCGTGTATCTAATCCTATCCTGTGTGATACTGACTGCTGAGCCGTGTATCTAATCCTCTCCTGTGTGATACTGACTGCTGAGCCGTGTATCTAATCTTATCCTGTGTGATACTGACTGCTGAGCCGTGTATCTAATCCTCTCCTGTGTGATACTGACTGCTGAGCCGTGTATCTAATCTTATCCTGTGTGATACTGACTGCTGAGCCGTGTATCTAATCCTCTCCTGTGTGATACTAACTGCTGAGCTGTGTATCTAATCCTATCCTGTGTGATACTGTCTGTCGCTGATCGGTGGCAGCGGTCGGTGATTTATCTGGTGGAGCTCGGTCTGGTGGAGATCGTCAGTGATCCCAGCATATCTGCTCCGTTGTGTGCGGCTCTGGGGTCGGTCGTGGTCTCCGCAGTCTCGGTCCCGTTATGAATGGGCGAGCTGTGTGCCAGAGTCCCCGCACTGGATCCCGGCATCAGGCAGATCTCTCACTCTCGGCTCCTTCTGGGACTTGTAGTTTTTTCTTTTCTGGATTACGTTGGATATGAGACAGACTTTCTTATCAAGGAGCTACAATAACCAGAATGCAGCGCTCAGCAAGACGCCGCACTCCTGTGCCCGATTTGTCGGGAGTTGTAGTCTTGCAGAGTTCCAGTCATTGCTTAGTGTTGGTGATTAGACTACATTTCCCAGATGCCCCGGGCCGCCGCGGCGCTCAGCGCTCAGAGCCTGTGATGTGCTGCTGGATGGAGGGGGCGCGAGTGGTCCAGGGATGAACCGGAGATGAGAGGCGGAGGGACGGGGACAAAGGCCTGAGCGGCGGCGGCGGCACCGGGAGTCCGACTGTGGGGCGGTACGTGCTGCTGCGCCTGAGGGTGTGCGTCTGTCCGCCGCATACATGTATGCTCTGCACCCCCAGATAGAAGATACAGTGTGTACCCCTATGTACAGTGTGTACCCCCATATATATACTGTATGTACCCCATATATAATATATACACTGTATGTACCCCCATATATAATATATACACTGTATGTACCCCCATATATAATATACTGTATGTACCCCCATATGTATACACTGTATGTACCCCATATATAATATATACACTGTATGTACCCCCATATATAATACACTGTATGTACCCCATATATAATATACTGTATGTACCCCATATATAATATACTGTATGTACCCCATATAATATACACCGTATGTACCCCCATATATAATATACACCGTGTGTACCCACATATATAATATACACTGTGTACCGCATATATATTATACACTGTGTGTACCCCTATATATAATATACTCTGTATGTACCCCCATATATAATATACACTGTATGTACCCCATATATAATATATACAGTATGTACCCCCATAATGTACTGTATGTACCCCAACATACAGTGTACCCTCCAAGGGCCCCCCTCTCCAGAGGTCGCGGCCTCCCTCACCCCCCCCCCCCCTGAGATCGCAGCCTCCCTCTCCCAGGAACACCCCCCACACCCACACCAAATTGCGGCCTCCCTCCCCCAGGACCACTCCCGAGATTGCGGCCTCCCTCTCCCAGAACCCCCCGAGATTGCGGCCTCCCTCCCCCAGGACCACTCCGGAGATTGCGGCCTCCCTCCCCGAGGACCACTCCCGAGATTGCGGCCTCCCTCCCCCAGGACCACTCCCGAGATTGCGGCCTCCCTCCCCCAGGACCACTCCCGAGATTGCAGCCTCCCTCCCCCAGGACTCCCCGAGATTACGGCCTCCCTCTGCCAGGACCCCTCCGAGATTGCGGCCTCCCTCTCCCAGGACCCCCCTGAGATTGCGGCCTTCCTCTCCCAGGACCCCTCCAGAGATCGCAGCCTTCCTCTCCCAGGACCCCCCCAGAGATCGCAGCCTCCCGCTCCCAGGCCCCCCCCCCCAGAAATCGCAGCCTCTCTTTCCCAGTACCCCCCCAGAGATCGCAGCCTCTCTTTCCCAGTACCCCCCCAGAGATCGCTGCCTCCCTCTCCCAGGACCCCGCTCCAGCGATCGCAACCTCTCTTTCCCAGTACCCCCCCAGAGATCGCTGCCTCCCTCTCCCAGGACCCCGCTCCAGCGATCGCAGCCACCCTCTCCCAGGACCCCTCTCCAGAGATCGCTGCCTCCCTCTCCAAGGAGCCCCCCCAGAGATCGCGGCCTCCCTCTCCCAGGACCCCCAGTGATAGCAGCCTCCCTCTCCCAGGACCCCCCAGTGATCGCACAGTTCCGGGGTCGTCATCCTCGTTATTGGAGGCACAGTGGCCCCCCCGTTAGCGAGCTGCAGGCAGGACCCCCCGTTCTCCGAATTTCCTCTCGAGCCCCTCCTTCCCCATTGGGCAGATGTTTGGGGGCCGTGTATTACTGTGCGGCCGGAGGATTAGGCGTCGTGTGACCTCATTACACAGCAGGACTCGTGTACGGCTCGTCCTGTGCCCGGACCCTCCGGCTGCGGGGGGCCGGTGTGAGGAGGTGGTCCGCACTCAGTGTGTCTTCTCTCTCCTGCAGGTGACGGGGATGTGACGCTGGCTCGTGTGTCCCAAGGACCCTTCATATTGGAGCGTGTCAGATGATAAGACGGCAGGTGAGGGGTGGACGGAGATAAATGTGCAGACTCCCTGGCCCCGGGGCCCCAGCTGACGCTCGCTCACACCTCTGCCGCACCGCCATTGCCCCCCTCAGTGCCAGCAGCTCCTAGGTGCCAGGTTGGAGGCCCATGCCGCGGAGCGGTGGGACGCCAGGTCCCCGGGCACAGGGCGCTTGGGGATGCAGGTCAGGATGAGGTGCTCCCTGCGATTATGGCTGCTCAGCACCTCGGTCCTGCTCTTCATCATGTCCCTCCTCTTCACCTCCCACCATGGCACGGAGACCCCACTCTATTCAGAGCTGGGGGGATGGGCGTCAGCGGAGGGGCATCCAGTCCGGCTCGTGCCAGGTTACCCCGGGGTGAGGCATCGCCCCCCTCCGCCATCCATCTCAAGGGACTGCTCCTGTCAGCACTGCCTGCGGCAACCGGGGGACTCCGCCTGGTTCGACAGTCACTACGATGCGGCCATCTCTCCTGTGTGGACCCTCGAGAACCGGGAGCTGCCGGCAGACGTCCAGCACTGGTGGATGGTGAGTAGAGAGACCTCTGAGAAATGCCCAGCTCCAGTAGCCCCTTGTTGAGATACACCCCGGCTGAGATACCTCTGTAACCCAAGAGGTATCTGGACGCATCTCACATGAGAAGCAACTGGAAATAAATTATACCTTTAATGGATTTCTAGTCTATGAAGCCTAATTCTTGTAGATTGTCTCCTTCCCCTGCATAAAATGTGATTCTCCATGCAGTCACTACTAGGGGGAGCTCCCTGTATACAGAGATACATGATAAGATCTTGTCTGCAGTCACCACTAGGGGGAGCTCCCTGTATACAGAGATACATGATAAGATCCTGCCTGCAGTCACCACTAGGGGGAGCTCTCTGTATACATAGATACATAAGATCCTATCTGCAGCCACCACTAGGGGGAGCTCCCTGTATACAGAGATACATAAGATCCTGTCTGCAGCCACCACTAGGGGGAGCTCCCTGTATACAGAGATACATGATAAGATCTTGTCTGCAGTCACCACTAGGGGGAGCTCCTTGTATACAGAGATACATGATAAGATCCTGCCTGCAGTCACCACTAGGGGGAGCTCTCTGTATACATAGATACATAAGATCCTGTCTGCAGCCACCACTAGGGGGAGCTCCCTGTATACAGATACATGATAAGATCCTGTCTGCAGTCTCCACTAGGGCGAGCTCCCTGTATACAGTGATACATGATAAGATCCTGTCTGCAGCCACCACTAGGGGGAGCTCCCTGTATACAGAGATACATAAGATCCTGTCTGCAGCCACCACTAGGGGGAGCTCTCCATATTTAATCGCTGTGGGTTGCAGGCAGTGTTGCGTTCCTCATTGTCTGCTGCTCTCCACTCCTTCTGTCCGCTTTGTGTCCATCAGATGCTACAACCTCAGTTTCGGTCACACAACACTCTGGAGATCCTGACTCAGCTCTTCCAGATCATTCCGGGGCAGAACCCATACAAGCAGCAGGACCCCCTCCTCTGCCGACGCTGTGCTGTGGTTGGAAATTCTGGGAATCTGCGGGGATCCGGCTATGGCACAGACATAGACAGCCACAACTTCATCATGAGGTAGGATGGATGTATGTGACCCTGTGCCCAGCCCCCCTGTATAACGAAGCCCCCAGCTTATGCTCACTTTTATGTGTGGAAGTGATGGACTGATAACAGGGAGTAATAGATTGTAGTTGTTACGTATCCGCTCTCCGCACGTGAATGGGGGTTGCGCCTGCAAAGGTTAATCTATCTCCCCACTCTCAGTCCAGCATTCAACCTCTATTCTAATAGGAGCATAAATCACACACCGACCCAGGCCTCACACCCGCTCATACACGCTGCCACCACTCACCGAACACACGGGCGATGAGTCCCGGAAATATTACTACTAATACTGTCTGCCAATCCTCAGGGTCACACACACCTTAAGGCTATGGATTCTTTAGAGCATACAAGGTTCAGACTTATTAAAGTTTTAAGCTTTAATAGAAAAGGTACAGTGCTTACAATAAAAAGGGTATAGAAATAAAAAGTGACATACAAATATGCAAAAAAGTGATACAAATAAATGGGAGAAAACGTACAGAAATATCTAAACTCTGCAGTCCGGCATTCTTCTCCCTGAGGGGGATGAATATGGAATGGCTAACATCAGCTTGGCTGCCCCTCAATCTGTGAACAGCTTTCTATGTGTAAAGGCCTAATTTATAGTCAACCTGGAGGTCCGATTTCTAGACCAGCCTCTCAGGTTAATATTCTAATCCTTGGTTTGTGACTGGATCCCGGCTACTTTACCATTGAACACATTATCTCATACCTTTCTCATAGTAAATAGTGTGGGGCTACAATTGACGTCTCTCTTCAAAAGAGTCAGAAGGTGTGAAATGTTTCCACTTGTTGTGTTCTCAGGACACCCCCCTGGGGTGAGACTAGGAAGAAGGTCTTTTTCTCAGGATAACATAGGTCATGACCTTTGTGAAGAGCTGCAGCCTAGAACAGATGCTAAGTTACTGCTGGTCATACATCCATACATATTCCACTACAGTGGTCTCCTGTCCTACAGTCTCCTCCCCCAGTAATGGCTGATAACTGGGAGTAATAGATTGTGGTCTCCTGTCCTACAGTCTCCTCCCCCAGTAATGGCTGATACCAGGGAGCAGAAGCCCGCACATGCAGTCTCTGCCTCTCCCGGTGGGTGTGTATTGATGCTGTGCTGCGGGGGGCGCTCTCTCCCACTCTGTCCCCGGTCAGGATGAACCAGGCCCCGACGCTCGGCTATGAGGGGGACGTCGGCTCTCGGACCTCCCACCACTTCATGTACCCGGAAAGTGCCAAGAATCTCCCGGCCAACGTCAGCTTCGTGCTGGTGCCGTTCAAGGCGCTGGACCTGCTGTGGATCACCAGCGCACTCTCCACCGGGCAGATCCGCTTGTAAGTACTGGGGTCTGGGGGGCCGCGCTGCCGCTGATCTCGTCACTGACCGGACGTCTCTCCCCACAGCACGTACGCTCCGGTGAAGGCCTTCCTGCGGGTGGACAAGGACAAGGTGAGGACGGAGCCACAGGGAGGGCGGGGGCAGGACAAGGAGGGAGGGCGCGGGACAAGGAGGGCGGGGCCAAGCCTGAGCGCAGCTGCTGCAGTGAATTGGTAATTAGAGCAGTGGGCAGGGTGATGTCAGGTGGGTGGGGCTGGTGTCAGTTGGGTAGTGGGCGGGGCTGGTGCCAGGTGCGTAGTGGGCGGGGCTGATGTCTGCTGTCTCCTCAGGTTCAGATCTACAATCCGGCCTTCTTTAAGTACATCCACGACCGCTGGACTCAGCACCGCGGCCGCTACCCCTCCACCGGGATGCTGGTGCTGTTCTTTGCGCTCCACGTGTGTGACGAGGTGAGTGGTGGCTGTGCTGTGACTCTGCCCTCCCTGTTGCCGAGGGTAACCTTCCTGATTTCCTCAGGTGAATGTTTTTGGATTTGGCGCGGACGCTCGGGGTAACTGGCATCACTACTGGGAGAACAACCGCTACGCCGGAGAATTCCGGAAGACTGGAGTGCACGACGCCGACTCTGAGGCGCAGCTCATCGACTCGCTGAGGCGGGAGGGAAAGATCAAGGTGTACGGTGGTGGGACGCTCTGAGCTCCACCCACTCCGAGCTCCGCCCACTCCGAGCTCTGCCCGCTGCAGACTTTCCGCCATGTTCCTGGCTTGCGGCTCTGGAGTTGAACTTTTGCTGTGACTTCTGCCCCGGGTGAGCTCAGTTACCTGCGCAGTATCGCACACTGTGTGAAACCCCCAACACAGACTTCGCCCTCTCCTGTTGCTGAGCGGGGGCGGGGCTGCCACTGCCAATCTGCAGAGGCGTGGCCTCATACAATCATCACATCAGCCAATCACGTGAAGGCGTCTCGCGCTGCTCCGACCTCTGGGGGCGAGAGAGAAATGGTGGCGCGGACCTGCAGGGAGATCGTCCTGCTGCTTTATGGTCAGTAAGATCTCTGCTTGCTGCCAGTGAATGGCGTCTGCCCGGAAAACACTGTGCCGAAGCTCAGCTGTGCGAGAGGGACCGGCTCATTCCTCATCCTCCATGACTGCCAGCAAGCAGCGGCGCGGACGGTGGTGAGGACGGGTCCCTGTACATGGACATTACCTGACTCATCATCTCCGTGCCCCCGCCCCGCCCTTTTTTCGGCTGCTCATAGAGGGGACTCGTGTCTTCGGGTTCCTGGTGGCTCCCGGCCATGGAGTCCTCGTGGTTTACGTCATGCACTGCTGCTCTGATTGGTTGCTCTGGGTCACATGACCACGGCGGCGCGGTGTGTGAATTTATGGCTGTGTGTTTGGACGTTATCAGTGTTTGATATCAGTGACTTTTGTGGCTCCCATGTCCCTCACTCTTCAGTCTCATTGTGAGGTCCTCCTGCTCCTCGGGGGCGGGGCTTATCAGTATTCTCAACTCTGCACTTTCATTATGGAAAGATTTTAAATAATAAACAGGAATCACTTGTCGCAGCCACGGATTTATTGTCCCGTGGTTGCTGCGCCGTTCAGGGGGATCTTATACCACGGAGTAAACAAGGGAGGTATACAATCTTGTTTCTAAGCTCCTGATTGGCCGACTGATAACGTCCCCATCGGGTTCTTCACCCGAGATGAGTGATGGCATCTGTAGGGGGCGCTCCTGCATGGGACATACTGGCCCTCGCTGCGGCCACTGGATGGCGGTGCTGAGTGGAGAACCACAGGGATCTGGAATGTGATCAAGAGCCGACCCTGTAGAACTACAACTCCCAGCAGATCTGAGGTCATCATACGTGGCCGTCACAGGTTCCTCAGCACTGCACGATCCTGGTCTCTTTAGGGCCAGACTCCGGACTTTGGGGCCCTTCGTTACTGCGGCAGAACTGACGCTCCTGTGAGTGTCGCACTGTTTTCCATTGTTCCATATTTCAGTGATCGGTAATTGTCAGGACATGCTGGGAGTAGTAGTGTCAGCCCATCCTGGGGGTGGCCTGCATTGTGAGCTCCAGTGATGGAGCCCCTGGGGACTGAGCGGAGGAGGCAGCGTCTGCATCATGGCTGCCACATGTGAGTGGTCCCCGCGGATACTGTGAGGAGTCCCCGCTCGTACCAGGCTGCAACCAAGGTGGCTCCATGGTGGTCCGGTCTGTGGGCAGGTGGGAGATGGACGCCCGCTGCCGTACTCTGTGCCTGGGAGTCTCCCCATCATCCAGCCTCATTTACACTACTACCCCACTCATTCACATGTTACTTCTGCTGTCATATCCTCTTCCAGTCACCCCCAGAGCTGCACTCACTATTCTGCTGTTACGTCATTTCTTCTCCTCCAGGTCTTTTATTAAATAAAACAAAAATACTTTACATGACACTAACTGTGATACATTACAAATAAAACACAACAGAACAGAACATAAGAACAAAGCTCCAATCAGATGACAACAAACGACAAAAATCACAAAGAAATAAACCGGAAATGGAACAAAAATGGAGAAAGTTCATGACCTGCAAATCAGGGACGTAAAACACCCAAAAGAGAAAGAAAAAAACGACCAAAACAGTCCAAATTTGTATTAAAAACTAAGTTTTTATTAATAAATGGTTTAAAAACAAAGAGATCAAAGACAATTATTAATATATATAAAATATTCCTGTATATTACACCCGTGGGTGTCGGACGCCATTCCTAGGAGACCAGGTGGATACTATATTGTGCTGTAAGTATCGTTTTAACCTTTCACTCCTCTGTCATGAGGTGATAATTAGAAATATATGGCTTACACTTCTACTGTTGTCCTGGTCTGTTTAAATGTATATGGGGAAACACTGACCCCTACTGTTGGCTCTTAATATTGCACGGTTGCACTTTCAATTGAGTGGATAAAGTTTACATTCTGTATGCACTATTTGTTATATTATTTTTATATATACAGCTTTCATATTATTTTTGCACTTTTGGTTTGATATAAACATATATATTAATATACACATTTTATGAAGCCAACTATTTGAGTCAGTGCAGCCCACAACTCTTGTTATACTGGATATGTTTGCATCTTGAGAGTAATATACAGGAATATTTTATATATATTAATAATTGTCTTTGATCTCTTTGTTTTTAAACCATTTATTAATAAAAACTTAAAGTTTTTAATACAAATTCGGACTGTTTTGGTCGGTTTTTTCTTTCGCTTTTGGGTGTTTTGCTTGCAAGTACCGGCTGTCCTTTTATGTTTTGGATATACCTCCCAGGTATTTGATATACACACACACATATATATATATATATATATATATATATACATACAGATATATAGTGAGATACTTTGACATTTTAATATTCTTCTTGGGAGGTATCCCTGACTCGTGGTAACTATTAAATCAGGGGCGTGAAAGAAAAACTCCAATAAAATAAAGAAAGCAAAACTAAAAAACAACAAACAAAATACTCATAACTTACGTGAATACCTGTACAAAATTATAAATAATAAATAGTATAAAATCATGTAAGACCCCCGGCCCAGCTTCATTCATACTACTATCTACAACCCAACTACATTCACACCGTCCTATATACAACATTATATACACTATAAACATATTATACTAAACCAAATATTATACAACACCGCAAACACAGCAAAACCCTACTGGTCCCACTGCCTTACCTTACAGCCACCCCCTTACACCACCACATTCACCCCACCACAAACCGAAATACAATACAGTGTACAAAATTAACATTTGTTTGTTTGTTTGTTTGTTTTTTAATTATATATGCACACACCTACTCTAAAGGTACCGTTACACTAAACGACTTACCAACGATCACGACCAGCGATACGACCTGGCCGTGATCGTTGGTAAGTCGTTGTGTGGTCGCTGGGGAGCTGTCACACAGATAGCTCTCTCCAGCAACCAACGATCAGGGGAACGACTTCGGCATCGTTGAAACGGTCTTCAACGATGCCGAAGTCCCCCTGCAGCACCCGGGTAACCAGGGTAAACATCGGGTTACTAAGCGCAGGGCCGCGCTTAGTAACCCGATATTTACCCTGGTTACCATTGTAAAAGTAAAAAAAACTCACATTCTGATGTCTGTCACGTCCCCCGGCGTCCACAGGGTTACGCGCTGCTGCCGAGAGCTTCCTGCACTGACTGAATGTGTCAGCGCCGGCAGCAGCGGTGACGTCACCGCTGTGCTCTGCTTTACGGCCGGCGCTGACACAGCCAGTGCAGGAGCTCTCGGCAGCAGCGCGTAACAATGTGGACGTGACAGACATCAGAAGGTGAGTATGTAGTGTTTTTTTTTTTTTACTTTTACAATGGTAACCAGGGTAAATATCGGGTTACTAAGCGCGGCTCTGCACTTAGTAACCCGATATTTACCCTGGTTACAAATGAACAAATCGCTGGATCGGCGTCACACACGCCGATCCAGCGATGACAGTGGGTGATCAGCGACGAAATAAAGTTCTGGACTTCTAGCTCCGACCAGCGATATCACAGCGGGATCCTGATCGCTGCTGCGTGTCAAACACAACGAGATCGCTATCCAGGATGCTGCAACGTCACGGATCGTCATCGTTCTCGCTGTAAAGTCGCTTAGTGTGAAGGTACCTTAACTATCCCACCACCCCTGATCCAGCTCTGGCCACAAAGTTCAGGAATTATCCGAGCTAGGATCAGGCCCCAAAGTTTTTCCCCAGGCGAGGCCTGGGCCAGGCTAGATCAGTCTCTTATCACCGCCATTGAACCCCCTAATCCCCCCACCCAACCTAACTAAGACCCTCTATTATACACACTATATACAATATATACCTAAACCAACATCACAGAACACAACCTACATACTCACCACCCAAGGCTCGAGGTCGATGCCTGCAAACCTTCTATTTCAGGGAACAGAAATACAAAACAAAAATCTAGGGTGTAAAGACATCAACCCACCACCCGGATATAGGAGCACTAATGGACTAAGGCACCCCGAAGGAGAAACCCCTCCAGAGATGGGCCGCCCTCCGGGCACCCAGTCCTTCACACTCCTGAGAACGCACCTTCACCAGGGCACCTAGGATGCTGCTACAAACTTCATCTACACGGAGGATTTTACTCTGCGTCGAAACTAAAACTCGTGCGTTCCACGTGAAGTACCTGACCACTGCGCTGACTAAGAATAAAGTGGCTCGGTCCCTTCTCCCGAGGTCTCTGAACGTTCCATAGGCCCACCCACTCGGCATAGGACAGGGGCCAGCCGCGGCCAACCAATGGAAGCGCCCACCCTGTTGTACACCTCTGTATTAAAGGGACAATGAAGCAGGAAGTGCTCCATGCTTTCCAGCATGGTAGTGCAAGCCTCACGGGGACAATTCCTGTCTCCGGAGCTCCTGTGCTTCAAATTGTCCCTCACATACAACTTACCTTGGAAGCAGCGCCAAGTCAAGTCCCAATACTTGGGGATCCTGCTAGAATTTAACAAACTTAACCCAACCTCTAGATCCCGACTCGGGCAGTCCTTGAGGACCAATGGTCTCTGAAAATGCGAAAGCAAGACCCGCATGTCGAGGAGTTTCCTCAGGAGGGACCTCACTTCCCACATTCCCAGACCCCACCGGCGCATCATTTTCAGAACCGGGGTAACATAAGCCGGGAGATGCCCATGCGGTGTGTGAAGATCCTTCAATCTTCCCCCTGTCTCCCATTCCTGGCAGAAAGGCTGAAACCATCCCTTGCAGGAGAATACCCACGGAGGAGCCCTCTCTTTCCAGAGGATTGCCACGTTAACTTTCAAAAAGGTGTTCACTAGAAACACCACGGGGTTCACCATATTCAACCCCCCTAGTCTCCTCGTGCGATAAGTGACTTCCCGTTTGACTAGGTTTAGTCTATTCCCCCATAGCATCTGGAAGAACAGACTGTAGACCCGTGTCCAGAAAGGCTCCGGCAAGACACAGACGCTGCCCAGGTAGATTAGCAAGGGGAGCAGGAAAGCTTTGCACAGGTCAACCCTTTCCCTCAGGGTCAAAGACCAACCCTTCAATTGGTCCACTCTTTGGGTGACACCTTTGATTCTGCCTTCCCAGTTTTTCGTGGGGTCATCACCCTGGCCAAATTCAATGCCTAGGACTTTGGCATGTTCTTGGGGTTCGGGGAGGGTGTCCGGAAGATCAAACGTGGGATCCCTGCCTCCCAGCCAGAGACTCTCACACTTGTCCTGGTTGACCTTGGACCCGGATGCCTCCGAGTAGCTCTCCACTTCTGACATCACCACCATCGCCTCCTCTTGCGAAGAAACAAAGACGGTAATGTCGTCCGCGAAGGCCACTACCCTGAGGATAGCCTCTGGCGCCAACCCGCCCATCCTCACCCCCGCCAACGGTCCACAATCAACCCTTCTGAGGAAGGGATCGATCGCAAACGCGTAAAGCAAAGGGCTAAGAGGGCAGCCCTGGTGGACACCAGATCCCACTTCGAAAGGTTGTCCAATCCACCCGTTTACCAGAAGGAAAGTCTCAGTCCCTGCGTACAAGGTCTTAAGCCAGTCCACAAACCCTCCAGGCAGACCATACCTCAAAAGAGTGGACCAGAGGTACTCGTGGTCGACCCGATCAAAGGATTTTGCCTGGTCCAGGGTCAGCAAGAACCCCTTCCAAAGGCCCGCCCTGCCCCGCTCCACGGCCTCTCGGACACCCAGAACAGCACTGAAAGTGCTACGGCCAGAAACGCAACAGTGCTGGGCCTCTGAAAGGAGCCGTGGTGCAAACTTCACCAGCCTGTTGAAGAGTATCTTAGCCAAAAGCTTCCTGTCCACATTGAGAAGTGATATGGAACGCCAGTTCTCAATGCGTGACGGATCCTTACCCTTTGACAAAATGATCAAAGCCGACCTCCTTAATGATCTCGGCAGAGTGCCCGAGGAGAGACACTCATTAAACACCTGAGTCAAGAGGGGGACCAAGGAGTCCCTAAAGGTCTTAAAGAACTCGGATGTTAAGCCATCCGGACCTGGCGATTTTTTTGGGCCAGAGCCCATCGATCGCCAGTCTCACTTCCTCTTCTTTGATCGCTTCTGCCAAACCGCCCAGCGAGAGGTCAGCCCCTGGCTCAGGAACAGCTTCAGCCAGGAAAGCCGACATCCTGTCACAATCCAGTTCCTTCCTTCCCAAGAGGTGCGAGTAGTATGAACTGACGACCTCCAAGATCCCTGATCTGGACCTTCTCAGGGATCCCGTACTGTCCATCAGCCCTGTCACTATCTTACTATTCACTGACATCTTGCAGCTTCTGTAAGGGTCGGGCGAGTAGTACTTCCCGTAGTCCCTCTCAAAAACCAAAGATGCGTGCCTATCGTACTGACACCTGTTTGGCAAGGATTTCACACTGGAGATCGCCTCGCGACTACCCCCAGTCGAGACAAGATGCTCGAGTTTCCTCAGGCTGTGATACAGGCGATCCCTGTTCAGGCTTCTGAGGTTCGAGAGTTGCCGGAAGAATCTCGCCACCCGATGTTTGAACATCTCCCACCACTCAGACTTAGTGTTACTTAGGCCCAGCAGCGGTACCTGGCTCTGAAGAAATTCCTCAAAGGACCGTCTTACAGCTTCTTCCTCAAGGAGTGACGAATTCAGCTTCCAATAACCTCTTCCCATCCGAGGAGTCTCTGTAATGCTCAGAGAAAACATACTCAAACAGCGATCACTTACTATCCTATTTAGCGCGACGCAATTGTAAGCCAGCAGGTCTCCGGAACCTCCTCTATCACAGGGTCTCGTGACGTTGTTGAAATCCCCTCCAAAGACCACCTGCCGACTCGAAAATAAGAAAGGTTTGATCTTCATGAAGAGACACTTGCGGTCCCACTTGGACTGGGGACTGTAGATGTTAATGAGCCGAAGCTCCTGTCCCCCAATGGAGACATCTAGGATCAATCATCTCCCCATTTCTAACTCGATCAATCGTCTGCATTCAACCGCTGCGGTCTTAAAAAGGACCGCCACCCCGCTATATGGCTCGGCGGCAAGAGACCAGTAGGAGGGCCCATGCCTCCACTCCCACCTTGCTTTATGCATGGTTGATAGGTCGTCAACCTGGTCTCCTGCAAAAACAAAATGTCGGTGTCAAGTTGGCCGAGAAAATAAAAGGCCATGTACCTTGCCGCTTCTGACTTTATGCTGGCAACATTATTGGTTGCCAGCGTCAACGGGGTGGGTGCCGCCATCATGATTGATTGAATTAGATAGCCTTTTTCTTCCCACCCTCAACAGTCTCACCCTCTTCCTTTGACAATGATGAGTTTTTAGTGCGCTTGAGACAAACAGACTCATCCATTCTCTCCTTACATACACTCTGGCCCTTGCCTGGTGGTCCTGAGGTAGTCCCCCCCCCCAGAAGGCTTTGTATTTGCCCCCGAGAAGAGGACCCAGCGACCTCCCGAGCCCCAACATCCTTGTCTGCAACCTCCGGCCCCGGGTCCCCATCACCCCCCTCTGGAGGGGAGTCCTTGAGGGCCCAGAACCGGTTAGAGAGATCCACCAGAGGGGGGGCGGCAGGACCTTCCCTCTTATCCTTAGTTGTTTTCCTGTTATCCTTTTTCTTTTGCTGTGACCACTCGCCCTCTCCCTCATCCAGACTGTCACCGGATGAAGGTTCCTGGGCAGACATGGCATCCTTTCAAGTCTCTTGACTTCCTCGCTCAATTCGCTGTCTTTAGTATCCTCAGCTGCAAGTGAAGCGCCCGGGTCAGAGTTTAGGGTCATTACTCCCTGTTCCCATGGCGCTGCTTGCTCCTGCCGCCTGATATTGGATGGCGGCAGCCTGCTCCTCACCGGTTCCCTGCCTCCTCTGCCTCTGCTGGTCCCTTCACCGGTGAGATTAGTCCCGGCTTTCACCTGTCCCGCACTCGCCGCTTTCAGGACCGTATTGGCAAAGGAACGCGGACAGCGACTGAACGGGTGACCGAGGTCACCACACAAGTTACACCTAATCCTGCCACAGGTAGCAGCGAGATGGCCGAGGTCCCCACACAGTGCGCATTTCTGGGTGGTACACTGCGCACTGAAGTGTGTGGGGCTGCCGCACCTATGACAGACCTTAGGCTTCCCCCAGTAGAAAATCAAGATCCTGTCCCTCCCCAAAAATGTTGAGGAAGGGATATGGGTAACGGTGTTTCCTGAAACCTTTAATTTCACCTATGAAGGTCCAGGCTCCTGACCAGATACCATGCTCGTCGAGGGTCTTTTCGGGAATACCGACGATGTTGCCGTATCGTCCAACCCAGGTGGAGACGTCGACACAGGAAAGTGACTCGTTACTGGTCAAAACAGTCACCTTCCTGACCGAGTTCTGGCGGGATATTGCTACAGCAAGGAAACCCTGCCATTCGGGGCGACCCCAAGCCAGCTCATGGCGAGACCAGAAAAGCTCAAGGCCCTCCGGTCTCACGAAGCTGACATCGAAGTAGGAGGTCCCATAGGGATGGATCAAGGCGAAGATGTTACATGCCGCGAAACCCATCCCCAGCAGGAGCTCAGCAACCTTTGACCGATCAGGGCAGGCATCTTTGCTTACCCACTGGAGACGGACCACGTTCCTATGGTTACTCCTCTGCCCCGGTGTCGGCAGAGACCAGTCTCTGCCCCTCGATCTCGAAAGGCGGAAAGACTGTGTCTCTATCCAGAAAGACAGATCAACCTCCCTCCCCTCTACATTGATAGAACTCGCCCCTTTCCTCAGGGCGTCCAGGAAGCGCTGTTGCAAGTCACCATTCTCAGGGTCACCAGACAAGGGCGCACTACTACCCCCAGCAGTGACAGCTACTGAATAGCTTGGGGCTGAAGCCCCCGCCACCGCTGGGGGGGCAGTGGGACCACTACCTGCTTCCCCTCCACCAACACCAGTAATGCTCTCCTCATTCACTCCACCACTGCTCCCATCATTTGCAACATCATTACTCCCATCATTCACTCCACAACTACTCCCACCATTCACTCCGCTACTACTCCCATCATTCCCCTTACCATTGCCACCACTTCCCGTCACTTTATTACCAGTATTCTCACCACCATTTGTCCCAGTGTTCTCTGCACCTTCCACAGTAACATCCATTCCTTCCTCACTTGTGTCTGGCTTCTCTGCACTCACACCTGCTGGACCGGGGGAGGGGTGCAGCATTACACCCGTTTTCCCTTGATTGGTGTGCTGTTGTGTCTCTGGAGCGCTTTGCCCCCCTACTGTCTCTCGGGCCATAAAACGACATCAGCAGGGACCCCCAATTCCTGGGAACCTGCTGTGCTCCATCAGGGAGGACCCCGGCGTCTGTGGCCCCTGATCCTTGGATGTGGGGTTCCGTATTCTCACTTATTTCCAATATGGCCGCCCCTGCAGGACCCTCTGGTTGATTTACCGCCTATGCAGTGATCCCCGGCCCCCCAGAGTAATGCACGACTTCTCGCAGTTCCGTGACGTAATAACGTGCAGATATAACGGTGACTTATTAACCCCTTACTGATCAGGTCTGGAGTGAGGTCCTGGGGACCCGGACCCTTGAAGTTGCCTCCTGCTGCCAGCAAGACCCTCCAGAAGACCCCAATGTTAGTTGGAATCTGCAGCGTTCCCGGCTGGTGCTGCGGTCCCCTCCGACGCCATCACCCGCCATTATACCCAGGTGACCGCCCGCTGTCAGAGGACACCCACAGGGCCCCACACGGGAGTGATGTGGGCGGAGCTGGTATATAAGGGGGTCGTTATGTGAAGTCCCTCTGGGGAGGGTCCAGCCTGTACGGAGACCCCGCAGCGGAGTGGCTGTGAGACATATGTACGGTCATGGCCGATAGTGTCGGCACCCCTGAAATTGTTCCGCAATATGAAGCATTTCCCCAGAACATTATTACAATTCCCCGTGTTTTGTTCTCAGGTTTATTTCCTTTGTGTGTAATAGAACAACAGGAAAAAAAGGCAAATTGGACGTAATTTCACACAAAATCCCCAAAATGGGCCGGACTTAATTGTTGGCTCCTTTCCAAAATTGTGGGTAATAACTTCATTTCCAGCATGTGATGCTTGTTCACACTCACCTGTGGCAAGTAACAGGTGTGGGCAATATGAAAAGAACGGTCTGAGGACTAGAGAACCAACATAGTAGAACAATATCAACAATCCCAAGGACACAAGTCCATCTCCAGAGATCTTGATGTTCCTTTCTCTATGGTGCACAACATAATCGAGATGTTTACAACCCATGGCGCTGCAGCTAATCTCCCTGGACGGCAGAGAATTGATGAAAGGCTGTAACGCAGGATAGTCCGGATGGCGGATGAGCCCCAATCAAGGACCAAAGAAATCCAAGCTGCCCTGCAGGCTCTGGGGCATCAGTGTCAGCGCGAGCTATCCGTCCACATCTGAATGAACCGCTATGGCAGGAGACACCGGAGGACCCCACTGCTGACACAGAGACATAAAAAAGCTAGACCGCCAAAATGTGCGCGAGTAACCAAAATCCTTCTGGGAAAGCATCTGCTGAACAGGTGACTAATAAAGCCGCACTCTGTAGCGCTATAGCATGAAATGTATGAATTACTGCTGTAGGAACGATCGGGAAGTCTCCGCGCATAAACTTCATGTGTGTCCGGCAGCCACAGAACGGCGATTCCTGTTGCTGGGAACCTGCCTGTGTGAATCCTCTCCTACTCTACATTTATGTGGGTGGATAGGATCCGGCTATGATTAAAACCGCCAGAGGCTGACGGGTAGAGCGCTACGTCACAGAGCCTATGTGTGCAAATAACAAAAGACTGACCGTCACTTCCACACAGAAGACAGGTGTGTACAGGTGCTTACTAAGAGTATCCATCCCATATGTAACTAATAAATCCACGCTATAGCATGAAATATATGAATCGTGGCCACCGAGTACACATGAATTGGCCAAATATTCTCAATTTTTCCTATTTTCTAGAGCAATAATATAATTTATGTATTTCACGTTTGCATGCTATAGCGCTACAGAGCGCAGCTTTATTAGTTATATATGGAGGTGGCTGCTCTTAGGTTGCATCTGTACATTCCTGTCTTCTATTTGGAAGTGACGATCAGTCTTTTCTTATTTGTGGACAGATGAAACCAGATAGATCCTTTTGGTAAAGCACATCATTCTACTATTTACCAAAAATGGAATGAGGCCTACAAAGAAAAGAACACAGTACCTACAGTCAGATATGGTGGGGGATCAGAGATGTTTTGTGGTTGTTTTTCTGCCTCTGGCTGCTCTGCCTGTGTGCAAAGCATCATGAAATTTGAAGACTACCAGTGGATTTTGGGTGGCTAGTAGTGCCCAGTGTCAGACATCTGAGTGCATGTATTCGGTCAGGGGTCTCCAGCAGGACAATGACCCCAAACCTACTTCAAGAAGCCCCCAGAAATAGATGGAAACAAAGCGCTGGAGATTTCAGAAGTGACAGCAATGAGTCCGGATCTAAATCCCATAGATCACCGGTGGAGAGATCTTACAATTACCGGTGGGAGAAGGCGAAATATGAGACCGGGAGCAGATTGTAAGAAGAGTCCAAGATCCCGGCTGATAGGAGGAAGAAGCTTCTGGATGGTTATAGAAAGCGACTGATTGCAGGTATTCATTCCAAAGGGAGGGCAACCAAATATTAAGGAGGGCGCCAACAATTGTCTGGACCATTTGGGGGGTTTTGTATGAAATTATCTCCAATATGCCTTTTTTCCTCTGTATTTTTTTGTTTTGTTCCCACAACACAAAGGAAAAAAACTGTTCTGTTACAGACAAGATACAGGGGTGAAGGTTCCCTCTGAAATATAGTTGTTACAGGGGGTCCTGCACCTCCTAGGGTCCAATATTAACTATTAATGTTGCCTATTAATAATTAATATACAAATATTAGTGATGCCGTAACGTTATCAGTGCCTTATACTATATAATATTCCATATACTGAGGCTTTTATTACACACAGATATGTATACTGATACTACAGCACATACATATATATACGTATACTGATACTACAGCACATACATATATATATATATATATATATATATATATATATACGTATTGGCAGACGCGGTACTGAATAAGGTGCGCGTCTCTGACTGGGGAGCACCCATAGAGAGCAGCACGAAAAGGTTGTCAGTGCCAGTTCCCCCCTAGCATCACTCCCCCTTAGTGATGCACTAATTGGAAGACCCCCAGCCGGCCAGTGGTCACTGGAGGGGAGGGGTACTACGGCCACTCCTACAGGGGTTAAATCCAGGTGTCCGGCCGGGAACTTCCTCTTTTCCTCCCGGCGGACACCTGGAAGCTTTTGTCTGTACCCCTGCAGTGATGTCGGATCCCCTGGTTGAGGCCCTGCTGAGAGGAGCGGAACAGAGAGGTGGGCGCTGGCTTCAGGCCATTATTACCGATGTCAGGGCTCACCTCCCTGTTCCTCCTCCTAACCCCCCAATCCCCTCACCCGGTCTGGCTAGGTCCGTCACCCCCACACCCCCGGGTCCATATCCCCCGCCGTTGACCGGCACGCCTGCTGTGGGTCACGCTGCGCTGCGTACCTGCAGGCCGGAGGTGGGAGCTGCACAAACTCCCACGCCGGGGCCCCTCTCCGCATCGCAGCTGGTCGAGGTCCTCCCAGCTGTGGGCGCGCAGGTGACCTCCCGAAGGCGGCGGGTTAGGGCTGGGCACCGCACCCGCCGAAAAAACGGTGGCGGTCCCCCTCTGGAAGCAGCACCAAGTTGCCCCAAGCCGCGCGCATCACCGCCACGCTCCCCTCCTGCTGCTCCAGGGGCAGGCGGTGTGTCGGCGTGCTGCGACAGACTGCTAGAGGCATCACCCCATCCCCCGGCCGCTCCAGGGGCGCTGCATCCGGTACAGGGGGAAAGGCGTTCCGCCCGACTACCCCGCGCCCCAGAGCGGCTCCAGGTCGAGGAAGGGGCGGCCTCACCGCATCGCAGCTGCAGGCGGCTTCCGGCGTCTTCGGGCACCGCTGGGAGCACTGGGAAGGCTCCGCCCAGCCACTTCCGGTCCCCGCCCAGCCACTTCCGGTCGCCGAATATCAGCGCTGAACACAGTGCTGGCCAGTCCTCCGTTACCTTCCCTGCGGGCACATATTTGTCGCCCGCAGGGGGTAACCGGGAGGCCGGCATTAACCCCACACAGTCCCCAGTACGCGCTGATCGGTCACACCCGACCGATCAGCGCGCTGATTTCTCATCTGGCCTGACCTCCAGCCTACCCCGGCAGACGCAGCACTGATGCCTGCATGGGGGTATCAGGGGTCGGGCTGTAGAGGCCTCAGTGCTGCTGAAGAGCGCATTGTTCGGAATCACTGCGAAATATCAATAGACGCACCAAACACGGACACATTTACAAACACCCCCCCCCCCCCCACTGCCCAAATTCCTAATAAAAATTATCCGCCCCGCCCAATCCCAGCATTGGGGCTGATTACAGTTACCTCCTAACCCCCCCTTCTAAGTAGCACTGCGGGACCGTACACTGCCAGTAATCCCCCTCATAATAGTTTTAGAATCCCCCCCATTACACCGCTAAGTAACGGCGGATGAAGGCGTAGACGCCAAACGTCCTCCCAATCTTCCTCTGATAACTCCCGTCGTCATTCGCGCTACCCCTCTAAACGCCCCTCCTGTCACCGTCGCAGACGCAGCTCCCATAGGAGCCGCCGCAGATCCCGGGCCTCAGAATGGCTGTCATCAGCAACATCCGAGGGGTCCGAGGTATCGCCGAGCCCGGATAGGAGTCATCAGGCACGTGGCAAACCCTCTAAGTCACGGGCACCCTCTAGGGATTTCAGCCGGGGAGAACAATCCCCCACGGCTTCCAGCCACAACTGCCATGCAGTCGCGGAAGACAGAGCCGTTAATCCGCAACTACGTGGTTGTAATCGGGCTGCAACGCACGATACTCAGACCATCGGCCAGCACATCGGCCAGTCCCTCGCTGTAGCGGCAGCCAGAGTTTCCCCATCCTGCGACATCACCCCGTCAACATCTGCGGGGGTTCCTCCAGGATCGGAGTACACTCGTCCAGAATCACACAGCGGTAAGTGTTCCAAGGGTAGCGAGGAAATGTTACATTGCGGGGTTAACTTAAAAGAAATGGAGCTAACCTCAGCGGTAAAGGAGATAATCCTACAGCTATCACATTCGAGCGGAAAAGTGGTGAACAATTCAACACCACAATCCGCTAATCTACACAAAGACGCCTTTTTCTGCGGGATCAGCCCACTGGGCGCCCATATAGATCAGGAAACGAGACAGAAAATCTGGAGTAACGATTATATTGACATATGGTCGCTGTTATCAGCGGACCAACTAACGGTGGATAAAGCCAACGATAGGGGTTTCGATAGGGGGAGATCGAAAATCGGATTAACCATGAATAATTGGCTCCAGGCCTTCGCAGTATTGGGCTGTATTATGGGCCAGAAACATCCAGAACGCTGCTCCGAATTGTTTATATATCAGGACATGATATATAGTTCGTACAAGTCGCACGGCGGTTCAGCCTGGCGTCGGTACGACGAGGAGTTCCACAGGCGTCTGGCCCTACAGCCCGATCTAGGCTGGGGGGTTAAAGCGACTGACGTGTGGTTGCGACTGATGCTGTCCCAAAAGCAGCCCCGCTTTTCAGCCACGACCACTAATTACTCCGCAGCCGCAGGTCAGAACTCAGTGGTCGTGCGAAAACCCGGGGCCTGCTGGCCATTCAACGAGGGAAACTGCCGATTCCATGCGCTATGCAAATTCAGACATGATTGCTCCGCTTGCGGGGGGGGACACCCAGCGTCAAGGTGCACTCGTCAGCCATACAAAGCGCCTACAAGGCAGAACCCCAGTGAGCGTAACCGCGATGGCCCCCTGGCTAAAGCTCTACCCCAATAAGAAAGCGGCTCAGCAGCTGCAGGCAGGATTCTCCGACGGGTTCTTTATTCCCTTTAGGCTAACAAGAATGCCAACCTTATCCGATAACCTAAAATCAGCTCGCGAATTCCCCGAAATCCTTAGAAAAAAAAAATTGAAAAGGAGGTAGAATTGGGTAGGATAGCAGGCCCCTTTAAGTCGCTCCCCTTCAAAAACATGAAAATATCTCCGTTAGGCATTATACCAAAAAAGGAACCCGGTAAATACCGCCTAATCCATCATTTATTTCACCCAAAGGGCGATTCGGTTAATGACGCAATTTCCCCAGAAGAAGCTTCTGTCTCATACGCGTCTTTCGATAAGGCGGTAGAATTAGTCCGGGCAGCCGGACCCGGCGCCCTGCTAGCCAAATCCGACATAGAATCGGCATTCCGTTTACTACCCATGCACCCCGAATGTTTCCACCTTCTGGGCTGCAAAGTGGACCAACACTATTACTTCGACATGTGCCTCCCGATGGGATGTTCCATCTCATGTCACTATTTCGAGCTATTCAGCACCTACCTAGATTGGGTAATTCGGTACGAAACGTGCAGTAAATCCCTAATTCACTACCTCGACGATTTCCTGTTCGTCGGCCCCAGAAATTCTAATCTCTGCTCCGATTTACTAGAAAAATTAAAAACTATCTCACACAAATTCGGCGTGCCATTGTCACCGGAGAAAACGGAGGGACCATGTAATGTGTTGCCCCTTTTTGGGCATCGAAATAGATACCACTTCAATGGTTTTCCGCTTACCAGAGGATAAAATACTAAAAACCAAGCAAATGTTGAAAGGCTTCCGCGAAGTTAACAAGGTAACCCTCCAGCAAATGCAGGCATTATTGGGCCTACTGACGTTCGCCTGCCGCGTAATGCCGGTCGGCAGAGCATTCTCGCGCAGACTTTCTTTGGCAACAAAAGGTGCTTCGCAGCCCGGCCATAGAATTAGGCTTACTCGTTCGCTAAAAGCAGATCTGCTAGTATGGCTGACGTTCCTACAATCGTACAACGGGCACACGTGCGTCATGGCTAGAGAGATCACAAGCAAGGAATTAGGGCTGACAGTAGGATGGAACAAAAAAGAGGGTTTTGCAGCAATCTATAAAAACCAATGGTGCAAATCTGGTTGGCCAGAGCAATGGACGACAGCAAAGTGGGGGCAAGACCCGGCCCTATGGGAATTGTTTGCGGTAGTAGCAGCGATGAAGATATGGGCCGATCAGTTGAGAAACATGAACATTCGTTTCCAAACAAAAAATGCGAAAACAGCGAAGAGTTTAAATCACATGTCATCTTCATCCCTGCCCATACTCGCTCTCTTGCGCCGGCTAGCGCTGATATGCCTTGAAAACAATATTTGGTGTAGGGCCACCGTGGTTTCGGAAGTAGATGATAATATCATTAACCCACTGTTATTTTCCAATTGGCAGGCTTTCAGAATCCAGCAGCCCGAGGCGCAACCCTGGGGTATTCTGTGTCCACTGTCCCTGTGGGACACAGTGGCCAATCACTGATGCCCCTAATCCGGGCCTCCGTGTCGCCAGCTACCTGGCAGGTGTATGGTAAGGCTTGGGAGGAGTGGTGCTCACTAATTCAGGGTAGGCCAGTCGACGAATGCGACGGAGCACGAAGCGCGGTGACAACTGATTTTCTACTACGGTTGAGGGAAGGCGGTGCATCGGGCACCTCGGCACAACGGAAATTATCGGGGTAGATTTTTCTTCACTCATATAGACGGGTCCCCTCTAACCAAGTACCAATTCCAGGCAATGTTCAAGCTATGCTTGGAAAAAAACGGCGCAAATCCAAAGGAGTACGGAACACATTCGTTCCGGATCGGGGCGGCCACAGAAGCAGCTAGGGCAGGAGTGTCAGAGGCCGAAGTGCAGAGAATGGGCCGTTGGAAGTCCGCATGCTTCGCCAGATACATAAGACCTGACTTGCTTAATTAACATATGTTGTCTCTTTACAGGGGTTGAAGTTTGGGTTGTAGGAGATTCCTACGTATACTGGGCCGAAGAGAGGGCCAAACTGCGGCCAGGAGGAACAAATCTTCACCTCCCGGGCATAAAAGTTAACTGGAGGGGTATCAGAGGCCTCCAGTGGAAACAGGTGTTCAAGGAGATGGTTGGCATAGCAAGGATGGCGGAACGCCCTGTGATAATGGTGCTGCACGCAGGTGGCAATGACCTTGGCAAACAAAAGGTGGCCGAGCTGTACAAATGGGTGACAACAGATATGGAACGGTTCAGCTGTCTATTCAGGAACATAATACTGGTGTGGTCGGATATAACACCACGGGCCGTATGGCGTGGAGCAAGAGATAAAAAAAGCCATAGAGCGGACAAGGAGTAAATTCAATGCTCGGATCGGAAAATATGTGAGAGGAAGAGGCGGTGTCGTGATTAGTCACCGCCCGCTACAAGGGGATAACATGCCACAATTGAGACCGGACGGAGTTCACCTAACGGACATTGGCCTCGATATTTTTTTGTTGGGTTTACAGGATGGGGTTGAACAGGCCTTGACAGTGATGGGTGGGGTCGGAGTCCCGGTTAGGTAATACATGGGATCCTCTGTGGCGGAGGAGGGCAAAGGTCGTAACCGCTCGTTGGGCCAATTCCCCTGTCAATCACGGACAGGAGCTCGGCGCGAGCGCCCGTTACGATATGTAATTGCCTTTCTCAGCTTATTTAATTAATAAACTGTGACCGACCTGTTCAACCCACCTAGGACTGTGTGTGTTTCATTACGGGAGTGATGGGACGGGGGAAGGCACTGGTTACGACACCCAGGTCTCCACAGTCTGGCAGACGCGGTCCTGAATAAGGTGCGCGTCTCTGACTGGGGAGCACCCATAGAGAGCAGCACGAAAAGGTTGTCAGTGCCAGTTCCCCCCTAGCATCACTCCCCCTTAGTGATGCACTAATTGGAAGACCCACAGCCGGCCAGTGGTCACTGGAGGGGAGGGGTACTACGGCCACTCCTACAGGGGTTAAATCCAGGTGTCCGGCCGGGAACTTCCTCTTTTCCTCCCGGCGGACACCTGGAAGCTTTTGTCCCACCCTCCCTCCCTTTTTAAGGGCTAATGACGATACTAACCTGCGGGATAATGTAAATTTGTAAATGCCTTTGTAATATTTAAAAAAAAAAAAAGAGGTGTATATACGGAAGTGATATAACTAACCCTAGTAACCTTTATTAAGTCACAGCGGAAGAAGCAGAGGAGGGCAAAGGTCGTAACCGCTCGTTATGCCAATTGCCCTGTCAATCACGGACAGGAGCTCGGCGCGAGCGCCCGTTACGATATGTAATTGCCTTTCTCAGCTTATTTAATTAATAAACTGTGACCGACCTGTTCAACCCACCTAGGACTGTGTGTGTTTCATTACGGGAGTGATGGGAGGGGGGAAGGCACTGGTTACGACACCCAGGTCTCCACAGTCACTGATGCTACAGCACATACATATATATATATATATATATACATACGTATACTGATACTACAGCTCATACATATATATGCGTATACTGATACTACAGCACATACATATATATACGTATACTGATACTACAGCACATACATATATATACGTATACTGATACTACAGCATATACATATATATATACGTATACTGATACTACAGCACATACATATATACGTATACTGATACTACAACACATATATATATATGCATACTGATACTACAGCACATACATATATACGTATACTGATACTACAACACATATATATGCATACTGATACTACAGCACATACATATATATATATATGCATACTGATACTACAGCACATACATATATATATGCATACTGATACTACAGCACATACATATATGCATACTGATACTACAGCACATACATATATGCATACTGATACTACAGCACATACATATATATATATATATATACACTGATACTACAGCACATAATATATATATATACATACATACATATACTACTACAGCACATACATATATATACGTATACTGATACTACAGCATATACATATATATATATATATATGTATACTGATACTACAGCACATGCATATGAAATCCAAAAGGCAACAGTAGAGGAGCACAGCCCGAATGACCGGGGACAAAATGAGCATGTACTCAAATGTACCGATAGCTAACCGGAGGTGCTCGCATGAAATCAAAAGCAATTGGCAAACAGGCACAGAAAAATGTGGCAGCACTCACCGATCCTGAGGTTGGAGGTACCTTTTTATTCAAGCATGAAAAACATCTTCATGGCTCGGGGGAGTGGGGTGGTGAAAGGAGTGTGCAGGGAGAGACGACGGCCGTTTTGCGCTACACACAGCGCTTCTACGGGTCCATGTCCAAAGGAAATGACACCAGGAGAAATAGGTGAGTGAATTCAAAACTCCTCCTGCGCCTCAATCCAATTAGACAGATAAAAGTGCACGTGCAAAATGATAAAAAACATTAAAAACAAGCAACAATCAGCTGGATAAGGCCAATAAAGCACAAAACTATTGTTATAGCTCTAACAATTATAACATCAGAAGTTCATTAAAACTCGTATCTATATGCGGAAAAAATGGCTAGCAGAATATGCATTAATGACTGAAGTATATCATACAATTGTCAAATCAGCAGAAATGGTACACTAATTATGCTGTCTGGCATTATTATATATAACATATGAATGACATGACAAATACAAAGTATGAAACGCGGAATAAGGCAGAGAACGAATTTGCAAGAAAACTTACAAAAAAAACTTACAAAAAAACAGACATATCGACCCTATCATTGAGGCCTGCCGGACCAGTGGCTCCAGTCCGTAAGATCCACCTGGCCTCCTTTCTCAATAGCAATTTATGTAGGTCTCCCCCTTGTGCCGGCAATACTACCTTCTCGATGCCTGCAAAAGTGAGTACCTCCGGGTTCCCCTCATGGGCTTCCCTAACATGGCTGATCAACCTAGGTACCCTTTACCCGAGATTATAGATTTAAAATATTCTCTAAACCGGATGTACATTTTGCGTATTGTCTTTCCGATGTAAAACCTCCTACATAGACAAAAACCACGTATATTACATATTCTGTTTTGCATGAGATGAATTGTTGCACAGTGTGCATTACCGGACCGATATTCACAAACCACCCGGGAAGATGGTACTGGCAATATCGACAATGACCGCAACGATAATTACCCTTAAGGGGTGTTTGCTCCAACCAAGTAGTATGTTGTTTTTTGATACGATTACAGACTAGTATATCTCTGATACGTGTACTCCGCCTATTGGAGATAAGTGGTCCCCCTACTGTCCTACCTACCAGATCCTTATCCCTCTCTAGGACATGCCAATGTTTCCTTATAATAGATCTTATCTCCTGGTCCATAGGACCATACTGGAAGCAAAAGGTGAACCGTTGTCCTGATACATTGGAGACATTTTTCCTAGGATCCTGAAAACATTTATTAACCCGCTCTAGACTGGTTTTAAGTAAGGAATCTGGATATCCCCTGCTATGGAGTCTCTGACATAATTCCTTAGACTGCTGCTCGAAACCATCCTGTGTATTATTAACCCTTCGTGTTCTCAATAACTGGCTGTACGGTAATGCCCTCTTGGTATGCACAGGATGAAAACTGTCATAATGTAAAACCGAATTAATAGCACTGGGTTTACGGAAAATGGAAGTACAAACCTCTCCCTCCCAGGTCTCCACCAACACATCTAAGAATTCTAGTCTGGAGCCCCCAAAATTATGGGTGAAAGACATCCCCATGGTGTTAGTACCGTTAATGTGTTCCACAAACTGCACGAAATCATCCTCAGTGCCGTCCCATATTATAAATACATTGTCCACGTATCTCAAGTACAATTTAATGTGCTTGAGAAAAGCATTACTGATGGAGCAGACGTAGTCTTCTTCAAACACAGCCATAAATAAATTGGCAAAAGTACATGCAACCGGGGTCCCCATGACAGTCCCAGTGGTCTGCCCATACCAAGTGTCAAGAAAGGTGAAGGCGTTATGGGTCAATATAAAATCTAGGCCCCCACACACGAAATCTATGTAATCTCGGCTTTTCTCTGTGGTGTCCAAAATACGCCTGATTGTGTGAACCCCCAATGATTGTGGTATGTTGGTGTATAGACTCACCACATCAATGGATGCCAGGGAGAACCCCGGTTGCCATGTAAAACCCTGCACATGGTTTAGGAAAGATTTGGTGTCCCTGACGTAAAACGGAATATCCTTTAATAGGGGTCGTATCTATGTACTGGGATAGGGGCTCAGTGAGCGATCCTATCCCAGACACGATGGGCCTACCGGGGGGATGGGTCATAGATTTGTGGATTTTAGGGAGATAATACCAATGTGGTTTAGTTGGAAGTAGTAGAGAAGAGGTATGATTCGTCAAACTCAATCTGACAGGTGGACTTGCCCCTATCAAAGTGTATCAAAGTGTGTAACCCCACCCCTCCCTGTCTGCCAGCTTTCCCTGTTCAGCTTTTGAAACAGTTTGATATTGTTATCACAGTATTTGATACAGTGATTATTATCACAGTATTTGATTGTTTTTATATCCTATTAGATTTTCATTTTATATGTAGTTTAGCTATCAGTGTGAAACTGACAGTTTCTGTGGGGAGATATACAAACCGTCCTTAAACACAAACAGAAACTCTCTCTACTGACCCTTAACTAATTGCAGTCTGTTATGACGGTTATAAGAAGCAAAGACACGATATTGTAAAAGTTTAAAAGATTTTATTGTAAAATAAATACATCTCAAAGAGATTTCAATAATATAATTGTTAGCAGATGCTAGCTATCAGTGTGAAACTGACAGACAAGCACAGCTGTGTCTCTACAAGACATTCACCATGTCAGAGTTTCTGTGGGGAGATACAGGTCCTTCTCAAAAAATTAGCATATAGTGTTAAATTTCATTATTTACCATAATGTAATGATTACAATTAAACTTTCATATATTATAGATTCATTATCCACCAACTGAAATTTGTCAGGTCTTTTATTGTTTTAATACTGATGATTTTGGCATACAACTCCTGAAAACCCAAAAAACCTGTCTCAATAAATTAGCATATCAAGAAAAGGTTCTCTAAACGACCTATTACCCTAATCTTCTGAATCAACTAATTAACTCTAAACACATGCAAAAGATACCTGAGGCTTTTAAAAACTCCCTGCCTGGTTCATTACTCAAAACCCCCATCATGGGTAAAGGTACCTTCACACGAAGCGACGCTGCAGCGATAGCGACAACGATACCGATCGCTGCAGCGTCGCTGTTTGATCGCTGGAGAGCTGTCACACAGACCGCTCTCCAGCGACCAACGATGCCGAGGTCCCCGGGTAACCAGGGTAAACATCGGGTTGCTAAGCGCAGGGCCGCGCTTAGTAACCCGATGTTTACCCTGGTTACCAGCGTAAAAGTAAAAAAAACAAACAGTACATGCTCACCTTCGCGTCCCCCAGCCTCTGCTTCCTGACACTGACTGAGCTCCGGCCTTAAAGTGAAAGTGAAAGCACAGCGGTGACGTCACCGCTGTGCTGTTAGGGCCGGAGCTCAGTCAGTGTCAGGAAGCAGACGCTGGGGGACGCGCAGGTGAGCATGTACTGTTTGTTTTTTTTACTTTTACGCTGGTAACCAGGGTAAACATCGGGTTACTAAGCGCGGCCCTGCGCTTGGTAACCCGATGTTTACCCTGGTTACCAGTGTAAAATATCGCTGGTATCGTTGCTTTTGCTTTCAAACACAACGATACACAGCGATCGGACGACCAAATAAAGTTCTGGACTTTATTCAGCGACCAGCGACATCACAGCAGGATCCTGATCACTGCTGCGTGTCAAACGAAACGATATCGCTAGCCAGGACGCTGCAACATCACGGATCGCTAGCGATGTCGTTTCGTGTGAAGGTACCTTTAGACTAGCGACCTGACAGATGTCAGGAAGGCCATCATTGACACCCTCAAGCAAGAAGGTAAGACCCAGAAAGAAATTTCTCAACAAATAGGCTGTTCCCAGAGTGCTGTATCAAGGCACCTCAATGGTAAGTCTGTTGGAAGGAAACAATGTGGCAGAAAACGCTGTACAACGAGAAGAGGTGACCGGACCCTGAGGAAGATTGTGGAGAAGGACCGATTCCAGACCTTGGGGAACCTGAGGAAGCAGTGGACTGAGTCTGGTGTGGAAACATCCAGAGCCACCGTGCACAGACGTGTGCAGGAAATGGGCTACAGGTGCCGCATTCCCCAGGTAAAGCCACTTTTGAACCATAAACAGCGGCAGAAGCGCCTGACCTGGGCTACAGAGAAGCAGCACTGGACTGTTGCTAAGTGGTCCCAAGTACTTTTTTCTGATGAAAGCAAATTTTGCATGTCATTCGGAAATCAAGGTGCCAGAGTCTGGAGGAAGACTGGGGAGAAGGAAATGCCAAAATGCCTGAAGTCCAGTGTCAAGTACCCACAGTCAGTGATGGTGTGGGGTGCCATGTCAGCTGCTGGTGTTGGTCCACTGTGTTTCATCAAGGGCAGGGTCAATGCAGCTAGCTATCAGGAGATTTTGGAGCACTTCATGCTTCCATCGGCTGAAATGCTTTATGGAGATGAAGATTTCATTTTTCAGCACGACCTGGCACCTGCTCACAGTGCCAAAACCACTGGTAAATGGTTTACCGACCATGGTATTACTGTGCTCAATTGGCCTGCCAACTCTCCTGACCTGAACCCCATAGAGAATCTGTGGGATATTGTGAAGAGAACATTGAGAGACGCAAGACCCAACACTCTGGATGAGCTTAAGGCCGCTATTGAAGCATCCTGGGCCTCCATAACATCTCAGCAGTGTCACAGGCTGATTGCCTCCATGCAACGCCGCATTGAAGCAGTCATTTCTGCCAAAGGATTCCCGACCAAGTATTGAGTGCATAACTGAACAATATTATTTGATGGTTTTTTTGTTTGTTATTAAAAAACACTTTTATTTGATTGGACGGGTGAAATATGCTAATTTATTGAGACAGGTTTTTTGGGTTTTCAGGAGTTGTATACCAAAATCATCAGTATTAAAACAATAAAAGACCTGACAAATTTCAGTTGGTGGATAATGAATCTATAATATATGAAAGTTTAATTGTAATCATTACATTATGGTAAATAATGAAATTTAACACTATATGCTAATTTTTTGAGAAGGACCTGTATGCAAACAGTCCTTAAACACAAACAGAAACTCTCTCTACTGACCATTAACTAAGTTAGCTATCAGTGTGAAGCTGACAGACAAGCACATTTTTTATTAAATTGATAATATCCTGTGTTTTTGCAGCATTATTTGATACTGTGATTCTCATTTTATATGAGTTTTATAACACAGACTCATTTTACGGGCATATTATGTATATTGTGTTTTGCATCATTATTTGATACTGTGATTCTCATTTTATATGAGTTTTATAACACATCAGACTCATTTTATGGGCATATTATGTATATCCTGTGTTTTTGCAGCATTATTTGATACTGTGATTCTCATTTGCATGAGTTTTATAACACATCAGACTCATTTTATGGTCATATTATGTATATCATGTGTTTTGCAGCATTATTTGATACTGTGATTCTCATCAGTGTTTTTGATACTGTGATTCTCATTTTATATGAGTTTTATAACACACCAGGCTCATTGTACGGGCATATTATGTATATCATGTGTTTTTGCAGCATTATCTGATACTGTGATTCTCATTTTATATGAGTTTTATAGCACAACAGGCTCACTGTATTGGGCATATTATGTATATCCTGTGTTTTGCAGCATTATTTGATACTGTGACTCATTTTATATGAGTTTTATAACACAGCAGGCTCATTGTATTGGGCATATTATGTATATACTGTGTTTTTGCAGCATTATGTGATACTGTGATTCTCATTTTACATGTGTTTTATAGCACATCAGGCTCACTATATTGGGCATATTATGTATATCCTGTGTTTTTGCAGCATTGTTTGATACTATGATTCTCACTTTATATGTGTTTTATAACACACCAGGCTCATTGTATTGGGCATATTATGTATATCCTGTGTTTTTTGTCAAGTATAAAGCGGGTGTTTTATACATTTCTAAAAAAAAAAAGCAAAGACACGGTATTGTAAAATTTGTAAAGATTTTAATGTGATAAAATAAATACATCTCAAACACATTTCAATACTATAAAATTCGTACAGAATGATATAAAAATCATCACATGTACAATTAACATACATCATTACACTTCTTACAAAATAGATAATATACAGTGTTACAGTTCAGCTACAACAGCACATTTCAGTGGGATTACAGCGTGATGTACAACAGCATACAGTGGTGATGAGTTTAATAAGATATAGTATCACTGATTTTACAAGTGTTTAGAAAGCAGTGATAGCATAATTTTCAACACTGTCAGGGTCTGTGTTAAGAGATGTTTACCAAATATGTACTCTGACCAGCAGATAATTAATTAAAATCGCATAAAGTGTGTTAAATAGACATCATACGGATATCGTAGTGAATCAAAATGTATTAAATTGATTACTGATACGATTCCAACAAATTGATAACAAATTGCTATCAAAGTGACAGCAAAGCATATTAAATAGATATCACACCGAAATCGTAGTGTATCAAAGTGTATTATTACACCTATTATTATATAGGACCTTTTATTTATAGTCCCAATAATATTTATTCTCTTTTATTGACATTTTCATACACCTATAGTCCCAATAATGTTTATTCTCTTTTATTTACATTTTCATACACCTATAGTCCCAATAATATTTATTCTCTTTTGACAATTTGATACATCTATTATTATATAGGCCCTTTTATTTATAGTACATGCATGTACTATTGGAAGCGTCTGCTTCATTCTGAAGAGCACCCGATCTGAGCATATGTGGCTGGCAGTATAATGGCTGTTGATTAACACATGGCTCCAGGAGTGAAGCAGCCTTAGCTTTGTTCAGACAGTGCCGTTTTTGTCTTTTTGGTCTATGGAAGCGTTTATTTATAGTCAAATAATATTTTTCTCTTTTATTGACAATTTGATACACCTACAGTATTTATATAGGTAGGACCCTCTTTTATTGACAATTTGATACTATAAACAGTACTGATCTTTGTAAAATAAAGAACGAGAGAACCTTTTCAGATAAAAGTAATAACGTTTATTGAACAAAATCAATTACATTTTATAAAAAAGACGTATGAATAAATTTCGATGTTCAATTAGATTCAATCAGCTACTTCTTGAAATCCACAATACACCGCAAATAAACAAATCAAATCAATTATCACTGAACACTCACTATTACACTCATATAGATGGTTCGGAATGTAATAATGTATATACAGTACATAATATTTCGTCCATAATAATTTATAGCAATACAATTGATAACGGCTACATAGTGAGCCATGTGGATTGTAGTATCGGTGATTCTCTTTTTTTGAGCCTCAATTGTCCTTGAGCGATACCTAGTGGGGTGGAGTGTAAAGGACGGATCGCACGGCTTGATGTGAATAGAGTTTGTGGCTTAGATGTAACATCAGTTTCATTCATTGAAATTTTTAATTGATCAAATTGATCTCTAGTAGTGGAATTACCCACAACAGTGGAGGGCACAGTTAATTATGCCATAGCCTGCATAAACGAATCCCAGCCCCGGAGGAAATTCCTGCTGGACATGGCATGACTCTGAGTTGTGCTACGTACCAAATCCAGCCTGTTAGAGCCGGGAATTACCGTTCCTTTGAAATTAAATTCACTTTTTAGAAGGTTTTTCTTTTGAACATACACAGCATATAGAAAAAGAAGCGTCTACTAAACCAGATAGGAGGATTTATAGGGCCTCTTTTAGGTTTTGCGATTCCGATATTAACAAGTTTTCTCAGCGGTAATTAATGGAACATACCGAGAAAATGTATCTTGTTCCCAAGCAGGAATTAATTAAACTAAGACCCCCTATTACAACCACCATACGCCAGAGTGTTATCCAATGTCTTGATGGAGAAATTGCTGAGGTTTTACAACGTCGTGATATACCAGATGATGTGAAAATTAAAAAATATAGTGATGTACTACAGAGATACTTCTCATGCTAAACATGATGCAGAGGAAAAATCAACTTTAAAGATCATTAGAACTCTTCAATCTGATCACCAACAATTGTTGAATTCAGAACCTGATAAAAATACAGATGTTAATGAAATTGTAAGTCATGTAAATCCGCGATCTAAAAAGAATGCAGAATTTTTACTATGCAGACTGTTACAGACCCAAAATATTACATCGTGGAATGAGAAAACGTGTTAATATCGGAATCGCTAAACCTAAAAGAGGCCCTATAAATCCTCCTGTCTGGTTTAGTAGACGCTTCTTTTTCTTTATGCTGTCTGTGTATGTTCAAAAGAAAAACCTTCTAAAAAGTGAATTTATTTTCAAAGGAACGGTAATTCCCGGCTCTAACAGGCTGGATTTGGTACGTAGCACAACTCAGAGTCATGCCATGTCCAGCAGGAATTTCCTCCGGGGCTGGGATTCGTTTATGCAGGCTATGGCATAATTAACTGTGCCCTCCACTGTTGTGGGTAATTCCACTACTAGAAATCAATTTGATCGATTAAAAATTTCAATGAATGAAACTGATGGAACATCTAAGCCACAAACTCTATTCACATCAAGCCGTGCGATCCGTCCTTTACACTCCACCCCACTAGGTATCGCTCAAGGACAATTGAGGCTCAAAAAAAGAGAATCACCGATACTACAATCCACATGGCTCACTATGTAGCCGTTATCAATTGTATTGCTATAAATTATTATGGACGAAATATTATGTACTGTATATACATTATTACATTCCGAACCATCTATATGAGTGTAATAGTGAGTGTTCAGTGATAATTGATTTGATTTGTTTATTTGCGGTGTATTGTGGATTTCAAGAAGTAGCTGATTGAATCTAATTGAACATTATTCATACGTCTTTTTTATAAAATGTAATTGATTTTGTTCAATAAACGTTATTACTTTTATCTGAAAAGGTTCTCTCGTTCTTTATTTTACAAAGATCAGTACTGTTTATAGTATCAAATTGTCAATAAAAGAGGGTCCTACCTATATAAATACTGTAGGTGTATCAAATTGTCAATAAAAGAGAAAAATATTATTTGACTATAAATAAACGCTTCCATAGACCAAAAAGACAAAAACTGCACTGTCTGAACAAAGCTAAGGCTGCTTCACTCCTGGAGCCATGTGTTAATCAACAGCCATTATACTGCCAGCCACATATGCTCAGATCGGGTGCTCTTCAGAATGAAGCAGACGCTTCCAATAGTACATGCATGTACTATAAATAAAAGGGCCTATATAATAATAGATGTATCAAATTGTCAAAAGAGAATAAATATTATTGGGACTATAGGTGTATGAAAATGTCAATAAAAGAGAATAAACATTATTGGGACTATAGGTGTATGAAAATGTCAATAAAAGAGAATAAATATTATTGGGCCTATAAATAAAAGGTCCTATATAATAATAGGTGTAATAATACACTTTGATACACTACGATTTCGGTGTGATATCTATTTAATATGCTTTGCTGTCACTTTGATAGCAATTTGTTATCAATTTGTTGGAATCGTATCAGTAATCAATTTAATACATTTTGATTCACTACGATATCCGTATGATGTCTATTTAACACACTTTATGCGATTTTAATTAATTATCTGCTGGTCAGAGTACATATTTGGTAAACATCTCTTAACACAGACCCTGACAGTGTTGAAAATTATGCTATCACCACTTTCTAAACACTTGTAAAATCAGTGATACTATATCTTATTAAACTCATCACCACTGTATGCTGTTGTACATCACGCTGTAATCCCACTGAAATGTGCTGTTATAGCTGAACTGTAACACTGTATATTATCTATTTTGTAAGAAGTGTAATGATGTATGTTAATTGTACATGTGATGATTTTTATATCATTCTGTACGAATTTTATAGTATTGAAATGTGTTTGAGATGTATTTATTTTATCACATTAAAATCTTTACAAATTTTACAATACCGTGTCTTTGCTTTTTTTTTAGAAATTTATAAAACACCCGCTTTATACTTGAGAAAAACACAGGATATACATAATATGCCCAATACAATGAGCCTGGTGTGTTATAAAACACATATAAAGTGAGAATCATAGTATCAAATAATGCTGCAAAAACACAGGATATACATAATATGCCCAATATAGTGAGCCTGATGTGCTATAAAACACATGTAAAATGAGAGTCACAGTATCAAATAATGCTGCAAAACACAGAATATACATAATATGCCCATAAAATGAGTCTGATGTGTTATAAAACTCATATAAAATGAGAATCACAGTATCAAATAATGCTGCAAAAACACAGGATATACATAGCCTGCTGTTATAAAACTCATGTAAAATGAGAATCACAGTATCAAATAATGCTGCAAAAAACACAGGATATATATAATATGCCCATACAATGAGACTGATGTGTTATAAAACTCATATAAAATGAGAATCACAGTATCAAATAATGATGCAAAACACAGAATATAGAATCACAGTATCAAATAATGCTGCAAAACACACAGGATATACATAATATGCCCAATACAGTGAGCCTGTTGTGCTATAAAACTCATAAAATGAGAATCACAGTATCAGATAATGCTGCAAAAACACAGGATATACATAATATGCCCAATACAATGAGCCTGCTGTGTTATAAAACTCATATAAAATGAGTCACAGTATCAAATAATGCTGCAAAACACAGGATATACATAATATGCCCAATACAGTGAGCCTGTTGTGCTATAAAACTAATATAAAATGAGAATCACAGTATCACATAATGCTGCAAAAACACAGGATATACATAATATGCCCAACACAATGAGCCTGCTGTGTTATAAAACTCATATAAAATGAGAGTCACAGTATCAAATAATGCTGCAAAACACAGGATATATATAATATGCCCAATACAGTGAGCCTGTTGTGCTATAAAACTCATATAAAATGAGAATCACAGTATCAGATAATGCTGCAAAAACACATGATATACATAATATGCCCTGTTGTGAATTCCGTTCTTGGGCTCCATCCTGTGGTTGCGAATGGTATTTTTGGGAGTTCTGCTCTTGGGCTCCCTCTGGTGGTTTCAAGTGGAACTTAGCAGCTGCGTTCACTAATCGGTTTCCTGGCCTTGTTATTTAACTGGGCTTTTGGCTTTAGTGGATGCCAGCTGTCAATGTATTTCCTGTGGATTCAGTCCTTTCCTGGAAGTTCTCTGTTGGCCAGTCCATTTTCAGCTTAAGATAAGTCTGCTACTTTTTGGGTGTTTCCCTGTTTATGACCTTCTGTTCAGTTCAATTTATGTCTCTTTGTCCAGCTTGTCATTATGAAATATTCCGGCTAGTTGGAAGCTCTGGGGTCGCAGATTTGCCCCTCCACACAGTGAGTCGGTGTGGTGGTTATTTTTGTAAACTCTGCGTGGACTTTTAGTTTTTATACTGACCGCACAGCAACCTATCCTATCTCTGTCTATTTAGATAGTAGTGGCCTCCTTTGCTAAAAAATCTAGTTTAATTTCTGAGTTTGTCATTTTCCTCTCCACTCACCGTCAATATTTGTGGGGGGCTATCTTCCTTTGGGGGTTTCTCTGAGGCGAGATAGCTTTCCGTTTCCATCTTTAGGGTTAGCTAGTTCTTAGGCTGTGCAGAGGCGTCTAGGCAGAGTTAGGTACGCTCCACGGCTATTTCTAGTGTTGGTGTTAGGAGTAGGGATTGCGGTCAGTAAAGTTACCACCTCCTCAGAGCTAGTCCTATTTTTGTTTTACCCACCAGGTCATCTCAGTACCGCTCCGTACCCACCAGGTCATAACAGTACAGCTGGCCCACAATGTGTTAAATGCATCTCAAAAGAGGGAAGAGAAAGTTCTGAGTCATTTATTTTTTTTTTGTGTTGCTTGTTTTGTCCTTTTTTTTCCCCTTGATTTTTGGATGGTGCAGGAGCTTGGTGCTGATATGGAGGTTCAGGGTCTGTCTGCGCGTGTTGATCATCTCGCTGCAAGGGTACAGAATATCCAAGACTATGTTGTTCAAACTCCTGTTTCTGAGCCTAGAATTCCTATTCCTGATTTGTTTTCTGGGGATAGATCTAGGTTTTTGAATTTTAAAAATAATTGCAGATTATTTTTTGCTCCGAGACCCCGTTCCTCTGGTGACCCCATTCAGCAGGTGAAGATTGTTATTTCTCTGTTGCGTGGCGACCTGCAGGACTGGGCATTCTCCCTTGAGCCAGGGAATCCTGCATTGCTCAATATAGATTCGTTTTTTCAAGCACTTGGACTGCTTTATGACGAACCCAATTCTGTGGATCAGGCAGAAAATTTTTTGCTGGCTCTGTGTCAGGGTCAGGAAGCAGTAGAGATATATTGTCAGAAATTTAGAAGGTGGTCTGTGCTTACAAAATGGAATGAGGATGCCCTGGCGGCCATTTTCAGAAAGGGTCTTTCTGAAGCTCTTAAAGATGTTATGGTGGGGTTTCCCACGCCTGCTGGTTTGAACGAATCAATGTCTCTGGCCAATCAGATTGATCGGCGCTTACGTGAACGTAAGGAGGTGCACCATATGGCGGTGTCCTCTGGGCAGAGTTCTGAACCTATGCAATGCGATAGAGTTTTGACGAGAGCAGAACGGCAGGAGTTCAGACGTCAGAATGGGCTGTGTTTTTACTGTGGTGACGCTACTCATGCTATCTCTGACTGCCCGAAGCGAGCGAAGAGGGTTGCTAGGTCGGTTACCATCAGTACTTTACAGCCTAAATTTCTCTTGTCTGTTACCCTGATTTGCTCATTGTCGTCCTTTTCTGTAATGGCATTTGTGGATTCTGGCGCTGCCCTGAACTTAATGGACCTGGAATTTGCCAAGCGCTGTGGTTTTTCCTTGGAGCCGTTGCAGAGTCCTATGCCCTTGAGGGGGATTGATGCTACGCCATTGGCCAAGAATAAACCTCAGTACTGGACACAGTTAGCCATGAACATGGCTCCAGCACATCAGGAAAATATTCGCTTTTTGGTGTTGCATAATTTGCATGATGTGGTTGTGCTGGGGTTTCCATGGTTACAGGTACATAATCCAGTGCTGGATTGGAAATCCATGTCCGTGACTAGTTGGGGTTGTCAGGGGATACATAGTGACATTCCTCTGATGTCAATTTCCTCGTCTCCTTCTTCTGAGATTCCTGAGTTTTTGTCAGATTTCCAGGATATATTTGAGGAGCCTAAATCCAGTCCTCTGCCTCCTCATAGGGACTGTGATTGCGCTATTAATTTGATTCCTGGCTGTAAGTTCCCTAAGGGTCGACTTTTCAATCTGTCTGTGCCAGAGCATACCGCTATGCGGACTTATGTAAAAGAGTCCTTGGAGAAGGGGCATATTCGCCCGTCTTCGTCACCGTTGGGAGCGGGGTTCTTTTTTGTTGCCAAGAAGGATGGCTCCTTGAGGCCCTGTATAGATTGTCGCCTTCTCAATAAGATCACGGTCAAATTCCAGTACCCTTTGCCTTTGCTTTCTGATTTGTTTGCTCGGATTAAAGGGGCTAGCTGGTTTACCAAGATTGACCTTCGAGGGGCGTATAATCTGGTTCGCATCAAACAGGGTGATGAATGGAAAACAGCATTTAATACGCCCGAAGGCCATTTTGAATATCTTGTGATGCCTTTCGGGCTCTCTAATGCTCCTTCTGTGTTTCAGTCCTTTATGCATGATATTTTCCGGGAGTATTTGGATAAATTTATGATTGTATATTTGGACGATATTTTGTTTTTTTCCGATGATTGGGAGACTCATGTGAAGCAGGTCAGGATGGTATTTCAGATTCTTCGTGCTAATACACTGTTTGTGAAGGGGTCTAAGTGCCTTTTTGGAGTTCAGAAGGTTTCTTTTCTGGGGTTCATTTTTTCTCCCTCGGCTATTGAAATGGACCCTGTTAAGGTCCAGGCTATTTATGATTGGACTCAGCCCACATCTGTGAAGAGCCTTCAGACATTTTTGGGCTTTGCTAATTTTTATCGCCGCTTCATTGCTAATTTTTCTACTGTGGTTAAACCTCTGACCGATTTGACCAAGAAAGGTGCAGATGTGGTGAATTGGTCCTCTGCGGCTGTGGAGGCCTTTCAGGAGCTTAAGCGTCGTTTTACTTCTGCCCCTGTGTTGCGTCATCCAGATGTTTCTCTCCCTTTTCAGGTTGAGGTTGACGCTTCCGAGATTGGGGCAGGAGCTGTTCTGTCTCAGAGAAGCTCTGATGGCTCTGTGTTGAAGCCATGTGCTGTCTTCTCCAGAAAGTTTTCGCCTGCTGAGCGTAATTATGATGTCGGCAATCGGGAGTTGTTGGCTATGAAGTGGGCATTCGAGGAGTGGCGACATTGGCTTGAGGGAGCCAAGCATCGTGTTGTGGTCTTGACCGACCATAAGAATCTGATTTACCTTGAGTCGGCCAAGCGCTTGAATCCTAGACAGGCTCGGTGGTCTTTGTTTTTCTCCCGTTTTGATTTTGTGGTCTCGTATCTTCCGGGATCTAAGAATGTGAAAGCTGATGCCTTGTCTAGGAGTTTTTTGCCTGATTCTCCTGGAGTCCGTGAGCCGGCTGGTATTCTCAAGGAGGGGGTGATTCTTTCTGCTATCTCCCCTGATTTGCGGCGGGTGCTTCAGGAGTTTCAGGCTGATAGACCCGACCGCTGTCCTGTGGGGAAATTGTTTGTTCCTGATAGATGGACTAATAAGGTGATTTCTGAGATCCATTGATCGGTGTTGGCTGGTCATCCTGGGATCTTTGGAACCAGAGATTTGGTTGCCAGGTCCTTTTGGTAGCCTTCTTTGTTACGGGATGTGCATTCCTTCGTGCAGTCCTGTGGGATTTGTGCTCGGGCTAAGCCCTGCTGTTCTCGTGCTAGTGGGTTGCTTTTGCCCTTGCCTATCCCTGAGAGGCCCTGGACGCATATTTCCATGGATTTTATTTCCGATCTTCCTGTGTCTCAGAAGATGTCTGTCATCTGGGTGGTTTGTGACCGGTTTTCTAAAATGGTCCATTTGGTACCTTTGCCTAAGTTGCCTTCCTCCTCTGATTTGGTTCCTTTGTTTTTCCAGCATGTGGTTCGTTTGCATGGTATTCCGGAGAATATTGTGTCTGACAGAGGTACCCAGTTTGTTTCTAGGTTTTGGCGGTCCTTTTGTGGTAGAATGGGCACTAATTTGTCTTTTTCTTCGGCATTTCACCATCAGACAAATGGACAGACGGAGCGAACCAATCAGACCTTGGAAACCTACTTGAGATGCTTTGTGTCTGCTGATCAGGATGATTGGGTTACCTTCTTGCCGTTGGCCGAGTTTGCCCTTAATAATCGGGCTAGTTCGGCTACTTTGGTTTCGCCTTTTTTTTGCAATTTCGGTTTTCATCCTCGTTTTTCTTCAGGGCAGGTTGCAGGTTGAGTCTTCGGACTGTCCTGGGGTGGATTCTGTGGTGGACAGGTTGCAGCGGATTTGGACTCATGTGGTGGACAATTTAACATTGTCTCAAGAAAAGGCTCAACGTTTTGCTAACCGCCGTCGGTGCGTTGGTCCCCGGCTTCGGGTTGGGGATTTGGTCTGGTTGTCTTCTCGTCATGTTCCTATGAAGGTCTCTTCCCCTAAGTTCAAACCTCGTTTTATTGGTCCTTATAGGATTTCGGAAATTATCAATCCGGTGTCTTTTCGTTTGGCCATTCCAGCTTCGTTTTCCATTCATAATGTGTTCCATAGATCTTTGTTGCAGAGATATGTGGTGCCCATGGTTCCCTCCGTTGACCCTCCTGCTCCGGTGTTGGTTGAGGGGGAGCTGGAATATGTGGTGGAGAAGATTTTGGATTCTCGTCTTTCAAGGCGGAAACTTCAGTATTTGGTCAAGTGGAAGGGTTATGGCCAGGAGGATAACTCTTGGGTTTTTGCCTCCGATGTCCATGCTGCCGATTTAGTACGTGCTTTTCATTTGGCTCGTCCCGATCGGCCTGGGGGCTCTGGTGAGGGTTCGGTGACCCCTCCTCAAGGGGGGGGGGTACTTTTGTGAATTCCGTTCTTGGGCTCCATCCTGTGGTTGCGAATGGTATTTTTGGGAGTTCTGCTCTTGGGCTCCCTCTGGTGGTTTCAAGTGGAACTTAGCAGCTGCGTTCACTAATCGGTTTCCTGGCCTTGTTATTTAACTGGGCTTTTGGCTTTAGTGGATGCCAGCTGTCAATGTATTTCCTGTGGAATCAGTCCTTTCCTGGAAGTTCTCTGTTGGCCAGTCCATTTTCAGCTTAAGATAAGTCTGCTACTTTTTGGGTGTTTCCCTGCTTATGACCTTCTGTTCAGTTCAATTTATGTCTCTTTGTCCAGCTTGTCATTATGAAATATTCCGGCTAGTTGGAAGCTCTGGGGTCGCAGATTTGCCCCTCCACACAGTGAGTCGGTGTGGTGGTTATTTTTGTAAACTCTGCGTGGACTTTTAGTTTTTATACTGACCGCACAGCAACCTATCCTATCTCTGTCTATTTAGATAGTAGTGGCCTCCTTTGCTAAAAAATCTAGTTTAATTTCTGAGTTTGTCATTTTCCTCTCCACTCACCGTCAATATTTGTGGGGGGCTATCTTCCTTTGAGGGTTTCTCTGAGGCGAGATAGCTTTCCGTTTCCATCTTTAGGGGTAGCTAGTTCTTAGGCTGTGCAGAGGCGTCTAGGCAGAGTTAGGTACGCTCCACGGCTATTTCTAGTGTTGGTGTTAGGAGTAGGGTTTGCGGTCAGTAAAGTTACCACCTCCTCAGAGCTAGTCCTTTTTGTTTTACCCACCAGGTCATCTCAGTACCGCTCCGTACCCACCAGGTCATAACAATGCCCGTACAGTGAGCCTGGTGTGTTATAAAACTCATATAAAAAGAGAATCACAGTATCAAAAACACTTATGAGAATCACAGTATCAAATAATGCTGCAAAACACATGATATACATAATATGACCATAAAATGAGTCTGATATGTTATGAAACTCATGTAAAATGAGAAACACAGTATCAAATAATGATGCAAAAACACAGGATATACATAATATGCCCATAAAATGAGTCTGATGTGTTATAAAACTCATATAAAATGAGAATCACAGTATCAAATAATGCTGCAAAAACACAGGATATACATATGCCCAATACAATGCGCCTGGTGTGTTATAAAACTTGTATAAAATGAGAATCACAGTATCAAATAATGATGCAAAAACACAGAATATACACAATATGCCCATAAAATGAGTCTGATGTGTTATAAAACTCATATAAAATGAGAATCACATGTCAAATAATGCTGCAAAAACACAGGGTATACATAGCCTGCTGTTATAAAACTCATGTAAAATGAGAATCACAGTATCAAATAATGCTGCAAAAACACAGGATATACATAGCCTGCTGTTATAAAACTCATGTAAAATGAGAATCACAGTATCAAATAATGCTTCAAAAACACAGGATATACATAGCCTGCTGTTATAAAACTCATGTAAAATGAGAATCACAGTATCAAATAATGCTGCAAAAACACAGGATATACATAGCCTGCTGTTATAAAACTCATGTAAAATGAGAATCACAGTATCAAATAATGCTGCAAAAACACAGGATATATATAATATGCCCGTACAATGAGTCTGATGTGTTATAAAACTCATATAAAATGAGAATCACAGTATCAAATAATGATGCAATACACAAAATATAGAATCACAGTATCAAATAATGCTGCAAGAACACAGGATATACATAGCCTGCTGTTATAAAACTCATGTAAAATGAGAATCACATAAAACTCATATAAAATGAGAATCACAGTATCAAATAATGATGCAAAACACAGAATATACATAATATGCCCGTAAAATGAGTCTGATGTGTTATAAAACTCATAAAATGAGAATCACAGTATCAATGCTGCAAAAACACAGGATATTATAAATTTAATAAAAAATGTGCTTGTCTGTCAGCTTCACACTGATAGCTAACTTAGTTAATGGTCAGTAGAGAGAGTTTCTGTTTGTTTAACCCCTTTCTGACATTGGACGTACTATCCCGTCGAGGTGGGGTGGGCCTGTATGACCACCGACGGGATAGTACGTCCAGCACAATTGGCCGCGCTCACGGTGGCAGCGCGGTCGATCGCGGCCGGGTGTCAGCTGATTATCATAGCTGACATCCGGCACTATGTGCCAGGAGCGGTCACGGACCGCCCCCGGCACATTAACCCCCGGCACACAGCGATCAAACATGATCGCGGTGTTCCGGCGGTACAGGGAAGCATCGCGCAGGGAGGGGGCTCCCTGCGTGCTTCCCTGAGGCCCCCGGAGCAACGCGATGTGATCGCGTTGCTGCGAGGGTCTCTTACCTCCTATCCCTGCAGGTGCCCGGATCCAAGATGGCCACGGCATCCGGGTCCTGCAGGGAGGGAGGTGGCTTACCGAGTGCCTGCTAAGAGCAGGCGCTTGGTAAGCCTGCAGTGCTGTGAGGCAGATCGGTGATCTGACAGAGTGCTGTGCAAACTGTCAGATCAGCGATCTGTGATGTCCCCCCCCCTGGGACAAAGTAAAAAATAACTTTTCCACATGTGTAAAAAAAAAAAAAAAAATCCTAAATAAAGAAAAAAATATATATATATTGTTCCCATAAATACATTTCTTTATCTAAATAAAAAAAAACAATAAAAGTACACATATTTAGTATCGCCGCGTCCGTAACGACCCCACCTATAAAACTATATCACTAGTTAACCCCTTCAGTGAACACCGTAGGAAAAAAAAAAAACAGAGGCCAAAAACAACGCTTTATTATCATACCGCCGAACAAAAAGTGGAATAACACGCGATCAAAAAGACGGATATAAATAACCATGCTACCGCTGAAAACGTCATCTTGTCCCGCAAAAAACGAGCCACCATACAGCGTCATGAAAGAAAAAATAAAAAAGTTATAGTCCTCAGAATAAAGCGATGCCAAAATAATTATTTATTCTATAAAAGTTTTTATCGTATAAAAGCGCCAAAGCATAAAAAAATGATATAAATGAGGTATCGCTGTAATCGTACTGACCCGAAGAATAAAACTGCTTTATCAATTTTACCAAACGTGGAACGATATAAACGCCTCCCCCAAAAGAAATTCATGAATAGCTGTTTTTTTTGTCATTCTGCCTCACAAAAATCGGAATAAAAAGCGATCAAAAACTGTCACGTGTCCAAAAATGTTACCAATAAAAACGTCAACTCGTCCCGCAAAAAACAAGACCTCACATTACTCTGTGGACCAAAATATGGAAAAATTATAGGTCTCAAAATGTGGAGACGCAAAAAGTTTTTTGCTATAAAAGCGTCTTTTAGTGTGTGACGGCTGCCAATCATAAAAATCCGCTATAAAAAATGCTATAAAAGTAAATCAAACCCCCCTTCATCGGGGTGAAGTTAGTTAGGGAAAAATAATAAAATTAAAAAAATGTATTTATTTCCATTTTCCCATTAGGGTTAGGGTTAGGGCTAGGGTTAGAGTTAGGGCTGGGGCTAGGGTTGGAGCTAAAGTTAGGGTTAGGGTTGGGGCTAAAGTTAGGGTTGGGGCTAAAGTTAGGGTTAGGGTTTGGATTACATTTACGGTTGGGATTAGGGTTGGGATTAGAGTTAGGGGTGTGTCAGGGTTAGGGGTGTGGTTAGGGTTACCGTTGGGATTAGGGTTAGGGGTGTGTTTGGATTAGGGTTTCAGTTAGAATTGGGGAGTTTCCTTTGTTTAGGCACATCAGGGGCTCTCCAAACGCGACATGGCGTCCGATCTCAATTCCAGCCAATTCTGCATTGAAAAAGTAAAACCGTGCTCCTTCCCTTCCGAGCTTTCCCGTGCGCCCAAACAGGGGTTTACCCCAACATATGGGGCATCAGCGTACTCGGGACAAATTGGACAACTTTTGGGGTCCAAGTTCTCTTGTTACCCTTGGGAAAATATAAATTTGGGGGGCTAAAAATAATTTTTGTGGGGAAAAAAAAGATTTTTTATTTTCACGACTGCGTTGTTAACTGTAGTGAAACACTTGGGATTTAAAGTTCTCACAACACATCTAGATAAGTTCCTTGGGAGATCTAGTTTCCAATATGGGGTCACTTTTGGGGGTTTCTACTGTTTGGGTACATCAGGGGCTCTGCAAATGCAACGTGATGCCTGCAGACCAATCCATCTAAGTCTGCATTCCAAATTGCGCTCCTTCCCTTCCGAGCTCTGCCATGCACCCAAACAGTGGTTCCCTCCCACATGTGGGGTATCAGCATACTCAGGACAAATTGGACAACAACTTTTGGTGTCCAGTTTCTCCTGTTACCCTTGGGAAAATACAAAACTGGGGGCTAAAAAATCATTTTTGTGGAAAAAAATATTTTTTATTTTCACGGCTCTGCGTTATAAACTGTAGTGAAACACTTGGGGGTTCAAAATTCTCACAACACATCTAGATAAGTTCCTTGGGAGGTCTAGTTTCCAATATGGGGTCACTTGTGGGGGGTTTCTACTGTTTGGGTACATCAGGGGCTCTGCAAATGCAACGTGACGCCTGCAAACCAATCAATCTAAGTCTGCATTCCAAATGGCGCTCCTTCCCTCCCGAGCTCTGCCATGCGCCCAAACAGTGGTTCCCCCCCACATATGGGGTGTCAGCGTACTCAGGACAAATTGGACAACAACTTTTGGTGTCCAATTTATCCTGTTACCCTTGTGAAAATACAAAACTGGGGGCTAAAAAAATCATTTTTGTGAAAAAAAAGAATTTTTATTTTCACAGCTCTGCGTTATAAACTGTTGTGAAACACTTGGGGGATCAAAGCTCTCAAAACACATATAGATAAGTTCCTTAGGGGGTCTACTTTCCAAAATGGTGTCACTTGTGGGGGGGTTTAATGTTTAGGCACATCAGGGGCTCTCCAAACGCGACATGGCGTCCCATCTTAATTCCAGTCAATTTTGCATTGAAAAGTCAAATGGCGCTCCTTCCCTTCCGAGCTCTGCTATGCGCCCAAACAGTGGTTTACCCCCACATATGGGGTATCGGCGTACTCAGGACAAATTGCACAACAACTATTGTGGTCTAATTTCTTCTGTTACCCTTGGGAAAATAAAAAATTTGCGGGGCAAAAAGATAATTTTTGTGAAAAAAGAATTTTTATTTTCACGGCTCTGCATTATAAACTTCTGTGAAGCACTTGTTGGGTCAAAGTGCTCACCACACATCTAGATAAGTTCGTTAAGGGGTCTACTTTCCAAAATGGTGTCACTTGTGGGGGGGTTTAATGTTTAGGCACATCAGGGGCTCTCCAAACGCAACATGGCGTTCCATCTCAATTCCAGTCAATTTTGCATTGAAAAGTCAAATAGCGCTCCTTCCCTTCCGAGCTCTGCGGTGCGCCCAAACAGTGGTTACCCCCACATATGGGGTATCAGCGTACTCAGCACAAATTGTACAACAACTTTTGGGGTCCATTTTCTCCTGTTACCCTTGGTAAAATAAAACAAATTGGAGCTGAAATAAATTTTGTGTAAAAAAAATTTAGATGTTAATTTTTATTTAAACATTCAAAAAATTCCTGTGAAACACCTGAAGGGTTAATAAATTTCTAGAATGTGGTTTTGAGCACCTCGAGGGGTGCAGTTTTTAGAATGGTGTCACACTTGGGTATTTTGTATCATAAAGACCCCTCAAAATGACTTCAAATGAGATGTGGTCCCTAAAAAAATGGTGTTGCAAAAATGAGAAATTGCTGGTCAACTTTTAACCCTTATAACTCCCTAACAAAAAAATGTTGGTTCCTAAATTGTGCTGATGTAAAGTAGACATGTGGGAAATGTTACCTATTAAGTATTTTATGTGACATATCGCTGTGATTTAAGGGCATAAAAATTCAAAGTTGGAAAATTGCGAAATTTTCAAAATTTTTGCCAAATTTCCTTTTTTTTCACAAATAAACGCAAGTTATATCGAATAAATTTTACCACTATCATGAAGTACATTTTGTCACGAGAAAACAGTGTCAGAATCGCCAAGATCCGTTGAAGCGTTCCAGAGTTATAACCTCATAAAGGGACAGTGGTCAGAATTGTAAAAATTGGCCCGGTCATTAAGGTGCAAACCACTCTTGGGGGTAAAGGGGTTAAGGACTGTTTGTATATCTCCCCACAGAAACTCTGACATGGTGAATGTCTTGTAGAGACACAGCTGTGCTTGTCTGTCATTTTCACACTGATAGCTAGCATCTGCTAACAATTATATTATTGAAATGTCTTTGAGATGTATTTATTTTACAACAATAAAATCTTTTAAACTTTTACAATATTGTGTCTTTGCTTTTTATAACCGTCATAACAGACTGCAATTAGTTAAGGGTCAGTAGAGAGAGTTTCTGTTTGTGTTTAAGGACTGTTTGTATATCTCCCCACAGAAACTGTCAGTTTCACACTGATAGCTAAACTACATATAAAATGAAAATCTAATAGGATATAAAAACAACCAAATACTGTGATAATAATCACTGTATCAAATACTGTGATAATATCAAACTGTATCAAAAGCTGGACAGGGAAAGCTGGCAGACAGGGAGGGGTGGGGTTACACACTTTGATAGGGGCGGGTCCACCTGTCAGATTGAGTTTGACGAATCATACCTCTTCTCTACTACTGCTGGAAACTCTGGGAGAAGTTTTTCTGCCTTCCTCTGTGTGATCACTAATTTCTACTGCCTTTCTCAAAAAGGAACATAGTTCACGTTTAAATTTTTGTGTAGGGTCACCTTGTAATTTGGTATAAATTGTGCCATCTAACAATTGGCGTTCCGCTTCCACCAAATATGCCTCCTTAGGTATCAACACAGTTTTACCCCCTTTGTCAGCCGGACGTACAATGAAATCCAGCCAACTAGCAATATCTCTTAGGGCCCTCTTCTCCATGCCAGTGAGATTCGAAGGTGTTTTTTTGTATAACAAAGCTTCCATGTCTTAACACCAGAGTCTCAAATAAATCAACCAAGTTGCCAGAAACCTGGGGCATGTATGTGGAAGGGACTCCACCAGTGAATGGTGCAAAATCCGACGAACCCGGTCCACTACTCTCCCATGCAATGTCTGACAGGCTAACAAGATGTGCTGCATCCTTGCGAGTATCTGCAAGAACCTCTTCCTGGGCGCCTGCCATAAAGCCCGAAGGGCCTATCCTACAGGGTCGTTCCCCTTCCAATTCAGTGGTGGCACCAGAGTTAGAGACAAAAGATTTATGAAGATGAATCTTTCTCGTAGCTTTAAATAGATCTATTTGAAAAGAGGAAAAATCAAAAAAGTCGGGTACACAAAAATTTAAACCTTTGGACAATAACATAACATGTGCTGCGTCCAACTGATGGTGCGTCAAATTCACCACATAATCTTCAGGAAATGTCTCTATTACCACTCCTGCCTCCAGGAGACATTCTTCCTCATGCGCTGCCGATTGGAGGTGTTGTTTGCGTTTGCCCCTCCGAGTCTTCCTCCTAAAGGGAATGAAGCAGACGCTTGATTTTCCGATGTCACGTCCTCAGTGGAGCCCGTGTTGGTAGCCGCTCCTTCACTGAGGCTAGAGTCTGACTCAGTGGTCAAGTAATCCTTGTTTTTTAACTGGTTGCGTTTTTTTAAAACCACGTTTCTTGAATTTACGTTTGCCTGCATTGACATGCGATGTCTGATTATCTTTATGCATCTTGTTCCAGGTGAACACATGTCCTGAATCATAATCATTTTTGTCCCGGAGAAATTTATCTCGCTTTCTTAACTTAATCTCAGATTGTATCGGGATCAATTTGGTATCAATTTTTTTGTTAAATGCCGACCACTGACTATCTGCTAGTCTGCTTTGCAATTCTGTCTGTGTCTTAGAAATTTCTGCATTAATCAGTTCATAATTCTGTACATTCGATTTTAAAACCAGCTCCAATAAATCCTGGGAGCACTTCAGCATAATTTTCTCCCATTCAGCCTGAAATGTCATATCATTACTAAAATGGGAAATCTCTTTCCATACACGTAGTCCCCTCGGGACTCGACCATTATCCACATACGACTGCAATGAGTTATTAGTCCAGAACAGCCTAATCTCTCTGAGAGATTCATGAGTTTATATTCCAAAGATTTCGTGCTTAACATGTGCACTTCATCCACCTGCTCAAACTCCTTAAAATAATTAGCCACATCCTCCCGGCCGGCTTGCAGGCCAACTCTTACAGGAGCGTATACTGATACTACAGCACATACATATATATATATATACGTATACTGATACTACAGCACATACATATATATATACACGTATACTGATACTACAGCACATACATATATATACGTATACTGATACTACAGCACATACATATATATATACACGTATACTGATACTACAGCACATACATATATATATACACGTATACTGATACTACAGCACATACATATATATATATACACACGTATACTGATACTAGAGCACATACATATATATATACACGTATACTGATACTACAGCACATACATATATATACACGTATACTGATACTACAGCACATACATATATATATACATATACTGATACTACAGCACATACATATATATACGTATACTGATACTACAGCACATACATATATACGTATACTGATACTACAGCACATACACATATATATATATATATACACGTATACTGATACTACAGCACATACATATATATATATATATATATATACGTATACTGATACTACAGCACATACATATATATACGTATACTGATACTACAGCACATACATATATACAGTGGGGCAAAAAAGTATTTAGTCAGTCAGCAATAGTGCACGTTCCACCACTTAAAAAGATGAGAGGCGTCTGTAATTTACATCATAGGTAGACCTCAACTATGGGAGACAAACTGAGAAAAAAAATTCCAGAAAATCACATTGTCTGTTTTTTTATCATTTTATTTGCATATTATGGTGGAAAATTAAGTATTTGGTCAGAAACAAACAATCAAGATTTCTGGCTCTCACAGACCTGTAACTTCTTCTTTAAGAGTCTCCTCTTTCCTCCACTCATTACCTGTAGTAATGGCACCTGTTTAAACTTGTTATCAGTATAAAAAGACACCTGTGCACACCCTCAAACAGTCTGACTCCAAACTCCACTATGGTGAAGACCAAAGAGCTGTCAAAGGACACCAGAAACAAATTTGTAGCCCTGCACCAGGCTGGGAAGACTGAATCTGCAATAGCCAACCAGCTTGGAGTGAAGAAATCAACAGTGGGAGCAATAATTAGAAAATGGAAGACATTCAAGACCTCTGATAATCTCCCTCGATCTGGGGCTCCACGCAAAATCCCACCCCGTGGGGTCAGAATGATCACAAGAACGGTGAGCAAAAATCCCAGAACCACGCGGGGGGATCTAGTGAATGAACTGCAGAGAGCTGGGACCAATGTAACAAGGCCTACCATAAGTAACACACTACGCCACCATGGACTCAGATCCTGCAGTGCCAGACGTGTCCCACTGCTTAAGCCAGTACATGTCCAGGCCCATCTGAAGTTTGCTTGAGAGCATTTGGATGATCCAGAGGAGTTTTGGGAGAATGTCCTATGGTCTGATGAAACCAAACTGGAACTGTTTGGTAGAAACACATCTTGTCGTGTTTGGAGGAAAAAGAATACTGAGTTGCATCCATCAAACACCATACCTACTGTAAAGCATGGTGGTGGAAACATCATGCTTTGGGGCTGTTTCTCTGCAAAGGGGCCAGGACGACTGATCCGGGTACATGAAAGAATGAATGGGGCCATGTATCGTGAGATTTTGAGTGCAAACCTCCTTCCATCAGCAAGGGCATTGAAGATGAAACGTGGCTGGGTCTTTCAACATGACAATGATCCAAAGCACACCGCCAGGGCAACGAAGGAGTGGCTTCGTAAGAAGCATTTCAAGGTCCTGGAGTGGCCTAGCCAGTCTCCAGATCTCAACCCTATAGAAAACCTTTGGAGGGAGTTGAAAGTCCGTGTTGCCAAGCGAAAAGCCAAAAACATCACTGCTCTAGAGGAGATCTGCATGGAGGAATGGGCCAACATACCAACAACAGTGTGTGGCAACCTTGTGATGACTTACAGAAAACGTTTGACCTCTGTCATTGCCAACAAAGGATATTTTACAAAGTATTGAGATGAAATTTTGTTTCTGACCAAATACTTATTTTCCACCATAATATGCAAATATAAAATGATAAAAAAAACAGACAATGTGATTTTCTGGAATTTTTTTTTCTCAGTTTGTCTCCCATAGTTGAGGTCTACCTATGATGTAAATTACAGACGCCTCTCATCTTTTTAAGTGGTGGAACTTGCACTATTGCTGACAGACTAAATACTTTTTTGCCCCACTGTATATACGTATACTGATACTACAGCACATACATATATATATACGTATACTGATACTACAGCACATACATATATATATATACGTATACTGATACTACAGCACATACATATATATATATATATATACACGTATACTGATACTACAGCACATACATATATATATATATATACGTATACTGATACTACAGCACATACATATATATATACGTATACTGATACTACAGCACATACATATATACGTGTGATACTACAGCACATATATATATATATATATATATACGCATACTGATACTACAGCACATATATATACGCATACTGATACTACAGCACATACATATATATGCACACTGATACTACAGCACATACATATATATATATGCATACTGATACTACAGCACATACATATATACTGATACTACAGCACATATATATATACTGATACTACAGCATATATATATATATATATATATATATATATATATATATATATATATATATATATATATATATATATATACTGATACTACAGCACATACATACAGTGGGGCAAAAAAGTATTTAGTCATTCAGCAATAGTGCAAGTTCCACCACTTAAAAAGATGAGAGGCGTCTGTAATTTACATCATAGGTAGACCTCAACTATGGGAGACAAACTGAGAAAAAAAAATCCAGAAAATCACATTGTCTGTTTTTTTATCATTTTATTTGCATATTATGGTGGAAAATAAGTATTTGGTCAGAAACAAAATTTCATCTCAATACTTTGTAATATATCCTTTGTTGGCAATGACAGAGGTCAAACATTTTCTGTAAGTCTTCACAAGGTTGCCACACACTGTTGTTGGTATGTTGGCCCATTCCTCCATGCAGATCTCCTCTAGAGCAGTGATGTTTTTGGCTTTTCGCTTGGCAACACGGACTTTCAACTCCCTCCAAAGGTTTTCTATAGGGTTGAGATCTGGAGACTGGCTAGGCCACTCCAGGACCTTGAAATGCTTCTTACGAAGCCACTCCTTCGTTGCCTTGGCGGTGTGCTTTGGATCATTGTCATGTTGAAAGACCCAGCCACGTTTCATCTTCAATGCCCTTGCTGATGGAAGGAGGTTTGCACTCAAAATCTCACGATACATGGCCCCATTCATTCTTTCATGTACCCGGATCAGTCGTCCTGGCCCCTTTGCAGAGAAACAACCCCAAAGCATGATGTTTCCACCACCATGCTTTACAGTAGGTATGGTGTTTGATGGATGCAACTCAGTATTCTTTTTCCTCCAAACACGACAAGTTGTGTTTCTACCAAACAGTTCCAGTTTGGTTTCATCAGACCATAGGATATTCTCCCAAAACTCCTCTGGATCATCCAAATGCTCTCTAGCAAACTTCAGACGGGCCCAGACATGTACTGGCTTAAGCAGTGGGACACGTCTGGCACTGCAGGATCTGAGTCCATGGTGGCGTAGTGTGTTACTTATGGTAGGCCTTGTTACATTGGTCCCAGCTCTCTGCAGTTCATTCACTAGGTCCCCCCGCGTGGTTCTGGGATTTTTGCTCACCGTTCTTGTGATCATTCTGACCCCACGAGGTGGGATTTTGCGTGGAGCCCCAGATCGAGGGAGATTATCAGTGGTCTTGAATGTCTTCCATTTTCTAATTATTGCTCCCACTGTTGATTTCTTCACTCCAAGCTGGTTGGCTATTGCAGATTCAGTCTTCCCAGCCTGGTGCAGGGCTACAATTTTGTTTCTGGTGTCCTTTGACAGCTCTTTGGTCTTCACCATAGTGGAGTTTGGAGTCAGACTGTTTGAGCGTGTGCACAGGTGTCTTTTTATACTGATAACAAGTTTAAACAGGTGCCATTACTACAGGTAATGAGTGGAGGAAAGAGGAGACTCTTAAAGAAGAAGTTACAGGTCTGTGAGAGCCAGAAATCTTGATTGTTTGTTTCTGACCAAATACTTATTTTCCACCATAATATGCAAATAAAATGATAAAAAAACAGACAATGTGATTTTCTGGATTTTTTTTTCTCAGTTTGTCTCCCATAGTTGAGGTCTACCTATGATGTAAATTACAGACGCCTCTCATCTTTTTAAGTGGTGGAACTTGCACTATTGCTGAATGACTAAATACTTTTTTGCCCCACTGTATATATACTGATACTACAGCACATACATATATATACGTATACTGATACTACAGCATATACATATATATATATATATACACTGATACTACAGCACATACACATATATATATATACATATACTACTACAGCACATACATATATACGTATACTGATATTGCAGCATACATATATATAAGTATACTACAGCACATACATATACGTATACTGATACTACAGTACATACACACATATATATATATATATATATATACATATACACTCTGATACTACAGCACATATATATATATATATATATATATATATTGATACTACAGCACATACATATATACTGATACTACAGCACATATATATATATACTGATACTACAGCACATATATATATATATATATATATATATATACTGATACTACAGCACATACATATATATATATATATACTGATACTACAGCACATACATATATATACTGATACTACAGCACATACATATATATACGTATACTGATACTACAGCATATACATATATATATATATATATATATATATATATATATACACTGATACTACAGCACATACACATATATATATACATATACTACTACAGCACATACATATATACGTATACTGATATTGCAGCATACATATATATAAGTATACTACAGCACATACATATACGTATACTGATACTACAGTACATACACACACATATATATATATATATATATATATACATATACACTCTGATACTACAGCACATATATATATATATATATTGATACTACAGCACATACATATATACTGATACTACAGCACATACATATATACATGTATACTGATACTACAACACATACAGTAATATCTATAACAGGAGAAGAAAGAGCAACCAGGTACAATAGATAAAATAGTATATTTTATTAAGAGTTCAGAAAATGTATTACATTACAAAAAATTAATCACCAGACAATAACCACATAAAATGACAAATTAGCAGGAAGAGAACAGGAAGAACCACAGGGTCAATGATTGCACATGCCCGAAAGGTAAATAAAGATCATGGTCTAAAGTGCTTGTGCAAAGATATAAAACGTGGTAAGAAAGCTCCTCCAGCAGGGGAAGTATTAGATTACCACCTCCAGTCACAAAGACCCCTGAGGGGGGAGAGAACTTACCAGGGCAGTGATACAAAGACCCCAGGCCAGTGTTGGGTATCCCCGACGCGTTTCGTGTGCTTGATCCACCGCTTTCTCAAGGGGAATGCAAAAATGTGGCAGAGAAGGACCTTTTATGGTCACATGGGAGTCACAAGGTACAGTTACGACCAATCAGCGAGGTTATAAACGGCACATGCGCGGCGCGTCTCACAGGTCCTGGCAGATCCATCTCAGCGTCCACTGTTACTGCGCACGCGCGGGGAGGGAACTGTCCCTGTATGTGCGAGCAAGACAGGGGGACGCCTCGACATCCACCAGGAGACAGGAGTGGCGGCACGCATGCGCACAACCACTGAGCCACCAATATTAAGTCTGGGTAACTCTTAGGGTATGTTTCCACGTTCAGTTTTGCTTCAGGCTTTGGTCAGGATTTTATGCAGGTAAAATCCTGACCAAAACTGCACCTGAGGTCACTGGCAGGTCACCTGCGGTGTACCTGCGTGTTTTGCTCATAGTAGCAACATGCTGCGTTTTGAAAAAACGCACCACGCATGCGTTTTCGCGGCAAAAACGCATGCGTTTTTAACGCATAGTGGAGTCTGGATTTCATGAAATCCCATCCACTATGCTGTAACATCTGGACGCTGCGTTTTTGACGCTGCGGAAAAACACAGCGTCAAAAACGCAGCGTTTCCTGAACGTGGAAACATACCCTAAAAGTGCCGGAATACTAACATCAGAAAACATAATTGGTCAAACAAGGCACGTAAGTCACTTTAAGATATCACATCTTCTCACAAGATCATACATGTATGCAAAAAATGTATAGCACACAGAATAAATAAGTAAATATGACACAATACATAAGTTACATTATCCAACAAGTGTAAAAGAATGTAGCTAGCATTGTCCGCCAGTAGTGTCAATTTGATGAGATAGATGATATGTCCATAATCCATAACAGACCACTTAGTCAGTCCTGCTGCAGAAATTACAAAGAAATAAAATAAAAACAATTACCATACAAAAACACACAATTAAAAGAACGAACACACACTGTAAATTGGGGGGGCATAGGAAGGACGGATAAGTCCAGGAAATCCCAGAAGGACAGGTCACATACAGGATAAATTACCATAGTCAATCATAAAAAAGATACAAACGATAAAGATTTGTTTAAGCCCCTAGGGGTCAGGGTGTCCAGTGTCACAATCCATCTCGCTTCTACTTGGGCAAGGATCTTTTTTTATAATCCCCCCCCTAATCCCTAGATGAACAATATCAATCCCTCTCACCTTAAATGAGGATGGATCATTATTATGACACTGCCTAAAGTGCCGGGGGATCGTCTTCAGGAGGGTAATGTCGGTCGCTGTCTTGGCCGCGCAAATGTCCCGCACATGCTCACGCACCCGCACTCTTAGCCCTCTTGCTGTAAGTCCAATATAAATTTTAGAGCAGCCGCAGGTCGCATAGTAGATCAGAGGTGTCAAACTGCATTCCTCGAGGGCTGCCAACAGGTCATGTTTTCAGGATTTCCTTGTATTGCACAGGTGATAATTTAACCCCTTCCCGACATCGGACGTACTATACCGTCCGATGTCGGGTCCCCTGCTTTGATGTGCGCTCCGGCGGTGAGCGCACATCAAAGTCGCGACATGTCAGCTGTTTTTTACAGCTGACATGTGCGCGCAATAGCGGCGGGTGAAATCGCGATCACCCGCCGCTATTAACTAGTTAAATGCCGCTGTCAAACGCAGACAGCGGCATTTAACTACCGCATCCGGCCGGATATGAGCGCATCGCCGACCCCCGTCACATGATCGGGGGTCGGCGATGCTTGGAATATTGTAACTATAGAGGTCCTTGAGACCTCTATGGTTACTGATCGCCGGTGGCTGTGAGCGCCACCCTGTGGTCGGCGCTCACAGCACACCTGCATTTTAGCTACATAACAGCGATCTGATGATCGCTGTTATGTAGCAGAGCCAATCGGGCTGTGCCTGCTTCTAGCCTCCCATGGAGGCTATAGAAGCATGGTAAAAGTTAAAAAAAAAAAGTAAAAAAAAATGTGAAAAAAATAAAAAAAAATATAAAAGTTTAAATCACCCCCCTTTCGCCCCAATCAAAATAAATCAATAAAAAAATAATCAAACCTACACATATTTGGTATCGCCGCGTTCAGAATCGCCCGATCTATCAATAAAAAGCATTAACCTGATCGCAAAACGGCGTAACGAGAAAAAAAATCGAAACGCCAGAATTACGTTTTTTTGGTCGCCGCGATTTGAAGTAAAATGCAATAACGGGCGATCAAAAGAACGCATCTGCACCGAATTGGTATCATTAAAAACGCCGTCTCGGCACGCAAAAAATAAGCCCCCAACCGACCCCAGATCACGAAAAATGGAGACGCTACGAGTATCGGAAAATGGCGCAATTTTATTTATTTTTTTGCAAAGTTTGGAATTTTTTTTCACCACTTAGGTGAAAAATAACCTAGTCATGTTAGGTGTCTATGAACTCGTACTGACCTGGAGAATCATAATGGCAGGTCAGTTTTAGCATTTAGTGAACCTAGCAAAAAAAAAACAAACAAAAAACAAGTGTGGGATTGCACTTTTTTTGCAATTTCACCGCACTTGGAAATTTTTTCCCATTTTCTAGTACATGCCATGGTAAAACCAATGGTGTCATTCAAAAGTACAACTTGTCCCGCAAAAAATAAGCCCTCACATGGCCAAATTGACGGAAAAATAAAAAAGTTATGGCTCTGGGAAGAAGGGGAGTGAAAAACGAAAACGGAAAAACGAAAAATCCCACGGTCATGAAGGGGTTAATCACCTGCACAGAATGATTCCAGCACCTTGTGGAATGCTAAGGAAATCCTGAAAACATGACCTGTTGGCGGCCCTCGAGGAATGCAGTTTGACACCTCTGTAGTAATGACATTCGTGCTGCTGCATGATATTCGGTGTTTAATATCAAATTCCATCAGAGGAGCTGAATGTGGTGCATCGCAGGACATTTGGGCAGGCAAGACAGCGACCGCACGGTATGGAGCCAGGTATTGGACCCTTAGAACCAAACGGATAATTAAGTGTAGGAGTATAGTGACTGCTCACTAGTAGATCTTTATGGTTCTTTGATCTCCTTGCCGTCATAGAAGGATAGTCACCGAGGGATGTTCCCAAGGAGGGTTCAGTACTCAAAATGGACCAGTGTTTATTAAGAACCTGTCTCATATCCTCCCATCCATGGTTGTACGTGGATATAAATCTTATTGGACCATCCTTCCCTTTACATGGTCGAGCTCTGGAGGATTTTAAGAGTTCGCTCCGTGGAGTAGCTCTTGCTCTCTGATACCCCTTGCTTAATGCACCGCTTAGAATAGCCATGTGCCGTGAATCGAGAACTAAGATCAGAGGCTTGTTTTTCGAATTTTTCGTCGGATGAGCAGATCCGCCTCATCCTGAGGAACTGTCCGACCGGGACGGCCCTAATTTTGGAAGGATTGTGAGAAGAGAACGCATGAATCAGAACATGTGTAGATGTCGGTTTCCGATAAACATCCGTCTGAATATATCCCAGATGATCAGCCTCAAAACTGACATCAAGAAAATTAACCTTCTTGATATCATATGTATATGTGAGGCGGATGTTTAAGAGGTTCCGATTCAGCGTCCCCATGAACTCCCCGAGCTGCTGCGCCGTCCCGCCCCACAAAAAGAAAATATCATCTATGTATCTATGCCAGCACAGCACATGGGAGGCGGCCCGTGGGCCCTCGTCGCCAAACAGGAATCTCTCCCAGGCACCCAGGAAGAGATTTGCGCACAGGCCGTGCCGCGCTTCTGTTAATAGAAGTGATCTTTATAGACAAAAAAAATTGTGGGTCAGGACATAGCGCAGCAACTCGAGGATAAATTCACACAAAGGGCCGTCGTGGTCGGAGGCCCCCAGGAAGAGGCGGACCGCATCCAGACCATGTTTGTGATCAATACACGTGTAGAGACTCTCCACGTCAGCGGTAACCATCAGAGTGTCATGCTCCACAAGAATTGCATATATACATGTATACTGATACTACAACACATACAGTAATATATACAGTGCCTACAAGTAGTATTCAACCCCCTGCAGATTTAGCAGGTTTACACATTTGGAATTAACTTGGCATTGTGACATTTGGACTGTAGATCAGCCTGGAAGTGTGAAATGCACTGCAGCAAAAAAGAATGTTATTTCTTTGTTTATTTTTTTTTTTTTTAATTGTGAAAAGTTTTTTCAGAGGGTCATTTATTATTCAACCCCTCAACCCCCCAGAATTCTGTTTGGTTCCCCTAAAGTATTAAGAAGTAGTTCAGGCACAAAACAATGAGCTTCACATGTTTGGATTAATTATCTCCTTTTCCAGCCTTTTCTGACTATTTAAGACCCTCCCCAAACTTGTGAACAGCACTCGTACATGGTCAACATGGGAAAGACAAAGGAGCATTCCAAGGCCATCAGAGACAAGATCGTGGAGGGTTACAAGGCTGGCAAGGGGTACAAAACCCTTTCCAAGGAGTTGAGCCTACCTGTCTCCACTGTTGGGAGCATCATCCGGAAGTGGAAGGCTTATGGAACTACTGTTAGCCTTCCATGGCCTGGACAGCCTTTGAAAGTTTCCTCCCGTGCCGAGGCCAGGCTTGTCCGAAGAGTCAAGGCTAACCCAAGGACAACAAGGAAGGAGCTCCGGGAAGATCTCATGGCAGTGGGGACATTGGTTTCAGTCAATACCATAAGTAACGTACTCCACCGCAATGGTCTCCGTTCCAGACGAGCCCGTAAGGTACCTTTACTTTCAAAGTGTCATGTCAAGGCTCGTCTACAGTTTGCTCATGATCACTTGGAGGACTCTGAGACTGACTGGTTCAAGGTTCTCTGGTCTGATGAGACCAAGATCGAGATCTTTGGTGCCAACCACACACGTGACGTTTGGAGACTGGATGGCACTGCATACGACCCCAAGAATACCATCCCTACAGTCAAGCATGGTGGTGGCAGCATCATGCTGTGGGGCTGTTTCTCAGCCAAGGGGCCTGGCCATCTGGTCCGCATCCATGGGAAGATGGATAGCACAGCCTACCTGGAGATTTTGGCCAAGAACCTCCGCTCCTCCATCAAGGATCTTAAGATGGGTCGTCATTTCATCTTCCAACAAGACAACGACCCAAAGCACACAGCCAAGAAAACCAAGGCCTGGTTCAAGAGGCAAAAAAATCAAGGTGTTGCAGTGGCCTAGTCAGTCTCCTGACCTTAACCCAATTGAAAACTTGTGGAAGGAGCTCAAGATTAAAGTCCACATGAGACACCCAAAGAACCTAGATAACTTGGAGAAGATCTGCATGGAGGAGTGGGCCAAGATAACTCCAGAGACCTGTGCCGGCCTGATCAGGTCTTATAAAAGACGATTATTAGCTGTAATTGCAAACAAAGGTTATTCCACAAAATATTAAACCTAGGGGTTGAAGAATAATTGACCCACACTTTTATGTTTAAAATTTATAAAAATTTAACTGAGCAACAAAACTTTTTGGTTTGTAAGATTTATGCATAAATCCTGCTCTTGTTTGAAGGCTCTAACTTATTTGCATCTTATTAAACCTGCTAAATCTGCAGGGGGTTGAATACTACTTGTAGGCACTGTACATGTATACTGATAATACAGCACATATACATACACGTATACTGATACTACAGCACATACATATATATACGCATACTGATACTACAGCACATACATATATATACGCATACTGATACTACAGCACATACATATATATACGCATACTGATACTACAGCACATACATATATACGCATACTGATACTACAGCACATATGTATGTATGTATGTATATATATATATATATATATATATATATATATATATATATATATATATATATATATATATACATATATATATATATATACACAGGTCCTTCTCAAAAAATTAGCATATAGTGTTAAATTTCATTATTTACCATAATGTAATGATTACAATTAAACTTTCATATACTATAGATTCATTATCCACCAACTGAAATTTGTCAGGTCTTTTATTGTTTTAATACTGATGATTTTGGCATACAACTCCTGATAACCCAAAAAACCTGTCTCAATAAATTAGCATATTTCACCCGACCAATCAAATAAAAGTGTTTTTTAATACCAAACAAAAAAACCATCAAATAATAATGTTCAGTTATGCACTCAATACTTGGTCGGGAATCCTTTGGCAGAAATGACTGCTTCAATGCGGCGTGGCATGGAGGCAATCAGCCTGTGACACTGCTGAGATGTTATGGAGGCCCAGGATGCTTCAATAGCGGCCTTAAGCTCATCCAGAGTGTTGGGTCTTGCGTCTCTCAACTTTCTCTTCACAATATCCCACAGATTCTCTATGGGGTTCAGGTCAGGAGAGTTGGCAGGCCAATTGAGCACAGTAATATCATGGTCAGTAAACCATTTACCAGTGGTTTTGGCACTGTGAGCAGGTGCCAGGTCGTGCTGAAAAATGAAATCTTCATCTCCACAAAGCATTTCAGCCGATGGAAGCATGAAGTGCTCCAAAATCTCCTGATAGCTAGCTGCATTGACCCTGCCCTTGATGAAACACAGTGGACCAACACCAGCAGCTGACATGGCACCCCACACCATCACTGACTGTGGGTACTTGACACTGGACTTCAGGCATTTTGGCATTTCCTTCTCCCCAGTCTTCCTCCAGACTCTGGCACCTTGATTTCCGAATGACATGCAAAATTTGCTTTCATCAGAAAAAAGTACTTGGGACCACTTAGCAACAGTCCAGTGCTGCTTCTCTGTAGCCCAGGTCAGGCGCTTCTGCCGCTGTTTATGGTTCAAAAGTGGCTTTACCTGGGGAATGCGGCACCTGTAGCCCATTTCCTGCACACGCCTGTGCACGGTGGCTCTGGATGTTTCCACACCAGACTCAGTCCACTGCTTCCTCAGGTTCCGGTCACCTCTTCTCGTTGTACAGCGTTTTCTGCCACATTGTTTCCTTCCAACAGACTTACCATTGAGGTGCCTTGATACAGCACTCTGGGAACAGCCTATTTGTTGAGAAATTTCTTTCTGGGTCTTACCCTCTTGCTTGAGGGTGTCAATGATGGCCTTCTTGACATCTGTCAGGTCGCTAGTCTTACCCATGATGGGGGTTTTGAGTAATGAACCAGGCAGGGAGTTTTTAAAAGCCTCAGGTATCTTTTGCATGTGTTTAGAGTTAATTAGTTGATTCAGAAGATTAGGGTAATAGGTCATTTAGAGAACCTTTTCTTGATATGCTAATTTATTGAGACAGGTTTTTTGGGTTATCAGGAGTTGTATGCCAAAATCATCAGTATTAAAACAATAAAAGACCTGACAAATTTCAGTTGGTGGATAATGAATCTATAGTATATGAAAGTTTAATTGTAATCATTACATTATGGTAAATAATGAAATTTAACACTATATGCTAATTTTTTGAGAAGGACCTGTATATATATATATATATATATACACGTATACTGATACTACAGCACATTATATATATATATATATATATATATATATATATATATATATATATACACGTATACTGATACTACAGCACATTATATATATATATATATATATATATATATATACACGCATACTGATACTACAGCACATATGTATATATATATATATATATATATATATATATACACATACACACACACGCATACTGATACTACAGCACATTATATATATATATATATATATATATATATATATACACGCATACTGATACTACAGCACATATATATATATATATACACGCATACTGATACTACAGCACATATATATATGTATACTGATACTACAGCACATATATATATATATATATACGTATACTGATACTACAGCATACATATACATACACACGTATACTGATACTACAGCATACAGTAATATACATATACTGACACTACAGCACATCCTTCTTTCTAAAAACTGCTCCTTCAACCCTATCCAACCCCCACCCTCCCTTCTTTCAAGGTTCACTCTGTCCGTATCTACGCTCCCTCCAATCTCCAAATGGCCGTCATATACCGACCACCGGGCTCAGCCACTGCCTTCATCGACCAATTCTCCACCTGGCTCCTTCACTTTCTCTCTGCCGACATCCCCACCATCATCATGGGCGACTTTAATATCCCTACTGACACCCACCAGCCAGCAGCCTCCAAACTACTGGCCCTTACTTCATCCTTTGGACTCACCCAGTGGTCCTCCACAGCCACCCACACAGACGGACATACACTAGACCTCATCTTCACCCGCCTCTATTCCTTATCTAACCTCACAACCTCTCCCTTCCCCCTATCTGACCACCATCTACTCACCTTCTCATCCTTGTCCTCCTCACCTGCCCCCCATGTCCAGCCATTACCACATCCTCGCAGAAACCTCACACATATAGACACTCACAGACTCTCTCCTACCCCTGTCCTCCATATCTTCACTGCACGACACGGACAGCGCCACCGCTTTCTATAACTCGACCCTCACATCAGCCATAGACTCAGTCGCCCCTCTCATGCATGGCACAGTGCGACAAACCAATAGGCAACCTTGGCATAACAATGTCACAAAAAAACTTCGACAAGCATCCAGGGTTGCGGAGCGGCGATGGAAGAAAACACGCCTGCCAGACGACTTCACTGCCTTCAAACAAGCTACATTTGACTTCAAATCAGCCCTCACCTCTGCTAAACAGACCTATTTCACTAACCTTGTATCTTCACTATCCTACAACCCAAAACAACTGTTCTGCACATTTAACTCTCTCCTCCGCCCACCACTGCCACCTCCAACTCCCTTTATCTCTTCCGAGGACTTTGCCACCTACTTCAAAAACAAGATCGACCAAACAAGGCAAACCTTTACTTGTCCACCACCCCAACCACTCCATACACCAGACCTCTGCCCTTCCCTAATAACCTCTCTCTCCAACATCACTGAAGGAGAGCTTACTCGCCTCTTTTCCAAATCACACCTCACCACCTGTGCACTTGACCCCATGCCTTCCCACCTGCTCTCCAACCTCACTAACATGCTTATTCCAGCCCTAACCCATCTCTTCAACCTATCGCTCTCCTCTAGTACCTTCCCCTCTGCCTTCAAACATGCCACCATCACACCTATCCTCAAAAAAACTAACCTTGACCCAACTGCTATGCCCAGCTATCGCCCCATATCGCTGCTCCCGTTTGCTTCAAAACTCCTTGAGCAGCATGTCCATGGTCAACTTTCCTCCCACCTCTCATCTCTCTCCTTGACAACCTCCAATCTGGCTTCCGCCCCCACCACTCCACCGAAACTGCCCTGACAAAAATTACTAATGACCTAGTCACAGCCAAAGCTAACAGACAGTTCTCCATCCTCCTCCTTCTTGACCTGTCCTCTGCT